>NC_080585.1:46520129-46824895 GCF_029962835.1 Magnolia sinica | reverse complement strand
TCGCCGCGGTTCCGATGTCATGTCTCATGCGCCAATCCGATGGGTAGATCAAAAGATGTACTAATTGTAATTCTTGACCCTTGATTTAATGTGGGATCCACTTTAGTAGGGTGTGCACATATCCCTAGGAAGCAAGGCACACCCTAGGTGTAATCATTCCCTAGGTGTCTAGTGTAGCTAACCTACACCTTTTCTAGCTAGCTATGATAGCTAGAGTCTCCCTAAGCAACTAGCCTAGCTAACCATCATGTAGCCTCTCTAACCAAGACCATCATTAGCTTCCTTCCCTAAGAGAGGCATCATTACTTGCCCTTACCAAGGCCTCCCTTTCTAAGTAAACCCATCATTGCTATGGCTACAACCTTCCTTCTCTCCTCTCTCTTCCGCATTTCTTCTCCTTCTTTGCTAGAGGGGTTGGGACGTCCAACCCTCCCTCCATTTTTCCAGCCTCCTTCTTCCTTAATCCCCCACTATCTAACATTTGAAACTTCATCTCCACCATTGATCCATTTCCCTTCATGCTAGAGAATCCTAGTGTGGAAGTTTAGTGATCATATTTGAGGTGGGTGCTTCTTCTTCTTCCATTTCTCTTTTTCCTTTAGCCACATGCATGGAAGCATGTAGGGCCCACCAATCCATAGTGGAGGCCCTACATGGCTTCTAGGATGAAGGCCATGGGCCTAGATCTTACTCCTTTCCTTCCATGGTGGGTCATTCTCCATGGACCCATCATGATGTACTGCCCCTTCATTCTAGCATCTCCTAGGCCATTTAGGCCTTTGCATATATAGTGGGGAAAGGTGTCCCCACCTTTCAGTAACTTTTCTTGATGTATAGTAGCTTGCATGTAACATATGTACAATGTGGATGGCATGGATTGTTATGTAGAAGGTCCAATAGTGGCGGGACCTTCCACCAATGGCCGGATCACTCTCATTTTCTCTCCCTTTCCCTCCTTTTTCTTCTATTTATTTCTGATGATGTGTGGCCCACTAAGGAGATCAGCAATCTCAGATCCATCAGGGAGATGAGACGTCCATGCCCACCTTGTTGGACGTCCAGGCCCACCATGTATGCATGAGTTGGGTGGCCTCCAAACTTGATTTTCTTGGAGATTTTAATGCACTAATGGATCTAGAATCTTACTAACCCATCAAGGTAGCCTCCACTTAATGGATCAGGGTAATAAACCCTTGGATTAATTTATATGGGCTGAAATATGGACAGCATATGTTGCTGTCCAGATTTCAAGCCCAGTTGAAACATGACTTTTGAGCTAATGTTTGGATTTGTTTGCATGCCCTTTTCTCCCAAATTTCTTTGGAAATTTTGTAGTGCATGGACCACACTTTGATGTGGAATAGTGGCCCACGCCATTTCTCCCATGATTAAGACCCATGGGATGGGCCAAAGTGGGCTAACTGTCCAGAAATTTCTAGACAGTTCAGCAACACTGCAAGTTGGAAATGAGCATTTTTACCTGACTTTCTGGAAGAAGTGGGATACCCTAGTGGACCCCACTTGTTTGTTAGATGTAGGGCCACCCTTTTCCCAATTTTCTAAGGGTTTGGGTGGGTCTAGGCCCACTCCATGTGGTCCCAAACATGGGGATAGATATAATTCCAGCAACAACCAGATTTCTAGACAGATTATAATCCTGAATTAAAATAAAATACTTATGACTATCCAAAAATCATGAATTTTTTAGAGGTGTGTTCCATCCATGATAAGAACCACCTACCAATTTTTGGAGCCAACGGACCCCTGTGCACACCGTAGAAAGGGCTGGACCGGCCCACCACGTTGGGACGTCCAGGTCAGGCAGATTTTTGAACAAACTGTTTTCTTTAAATTAATTAAAATACTTTTAGTTATTCAAAAATTACAAAAATTTTTACATCTGTGTCCCACTCATGGAAGTACCACTCTGAAAATTTTCAGGGCCATCGGGCCCCTGTACCATCCGTGGTGTGGCCTGAAGTGGCCCATCAGGCTAGGACGCCCAGGCTGTGGTGTCCAGCCTTGGCTGACTATCCAGGCCACTTTGTGGGCCCACCTTAATGTATTTTATATCCCACCGTTCATCCACACGGGGCCAATAGGGGGATTTAATCATCCTCCCCTTCAGTAGCATCCAATTGGGGCCCATTGGATGAGTTTTTGGGCCAAACACCCAAGCCCATAGGACCACCCACCATGAGATGCCTAGCCCATTGGGCTGCTACTGGATATACAGTCCAGCAGCATGGCCCATCTAATCTGTGTGTTCAATCTACTCCCTTCATCTGGTGGATCCCCCTGTGACATGTATGGGTCACCAGGATTAAAATAAACATATAAATTAATTAATTTCTGAATTTCCAACAATGCCAGATTGTGGGTGGGCTAAAATTTCAGCAACAGGCCCAAAGTTGCTGCCCATCAATGAATGTTTTGGGGCAGCATCATCCACCAAATTTGGAGATATTATTACACATATCTTGCCTTATTTTTAATTAGATTTTAGGCTTAATTAGTGCATATTTAAGGTCCATTCTAATTTGGATCTTCTTGGACTAGTCTTCATAGTTATTTATTGGGTTTTCTTAGGCCCATTGACTTGAAACTTTCTTGATAGGCCCCTAACCTTTGAGCCTATATTTAATACACTATTGTGATGGGTTTTATGGGCCAAAATACTTAAGTAGTGGGGCCCTTGCTTGCCCATTAAAATAAACCCATACTTAGGCCGATATGTGAGGCCCAACTTATTTGTTTTAAATATAAGGATTACCCATATGTTGGAATAATGGGCTGCTCATAAGTCCCACCACAATATATGGGTTTATGATCTTTATGGTTAGGCCCAAACCTTGCCTATGGGCCCACCATATTGCTTATGAGATAGGCTTTGTATGTTTACCCACCAGGCCCATGATTAGTTTAGGCCTTGGGCCTTGATTTGTATTTGGTTAGAGGCGGGTTACCTCTTGGAAACCAGTTGAGGTTGGATGTCCTCCTGGGTGGTTCTAAGGTAGGCTCATGGGTTCTTCTATGGATGATTAAAGGCCGCCATAGGCCCTAAGCCATTTGTTTAAGGATCCATGTGAATGTATGTGAAACCTACCTTAACGCGTGTTTGGTCTAAGCCATCTAAGCCTTGGATCGCCCGATCATGGAAGCATTCTCTACCTTGGGTTGCTGCTGGATTCACAATCTAGTAGCAGGCCCACTTAATCTTTTTCATGATATATACACACCCTCTATCTGGTGGGGCCCCTTGTGAATATTATTGGCCTTCATGAGATCATTCCCACTTATTTGACTAATTTCTGGGCTTTAGCAGGCCCAGGAAGTTGAGTGGGCCGAACGTTTATCAAGGGGCCTTAAACGTACATTGTTATGGTTGAAACCTTATTAGACATGGGACCCACCATATTGAGAACTTGTGTACGTGTTGCATGCTTATATTTTATAATCCTTGGGCTTAATTAGTGGATTCTTTTGGGTCACCTTTAGTGATCATATGAGGACCCCATCTTAAAATCAAAATTTTGAGACATCCAGTGGGCCTAGAGTGGGCAAGGACATCCCAGCTTGGCCCAACCATACATCGGGCCGACTTCCACCATTTTGATGGACTTGGGCCTTGGGCCTTATTTCCCCTCTTGGGGCCCGTGTTGTTAAATGTAGCATTAGACCATTTTTCTTATGGCCCATTATGAGGAATATATGTATGTGACCACCTATTTTTATCTTGATAATGGGCCTTGGGCCTTCTATCCATATAGTTCATGGTTGATATGCCTTTTGGGGAATAGTGGTTAAATGTCCTCATTATAGACCTCCTCTAGGCCCAGTAGTATCTAAGTGTGATTGGATGTCTATCTTTGTGAGGCTCATATCCTATCCCGTACTGTTTTGTACGCTTCCGCGGTTCTCCCAGTTGAATTCCGGCAACTCGCAATCTATTATCGGTAGCTGCGCGTAACCTTGAGTCATGTCCCATATTCCAGAGTCAGCTCAACCTGAGACTTGTATAATTGCGACCGTGCTGTCGTCGCGGTTCCAACGCCGTGTCTTGTGCGCCAAGGCGATTCCCGAGCCAGGAGATGTGGGCTCGCATTCAGTTCGAGGAAAATGTCGCGTGTTGCAATCTTGAGAGAATCCATCACATCAATTCCATCAATCAAAGTACACATCACACTTCATCACTCACCCATCCCCAAGTACAACTACCCCTCCCCTAAAGTCAACTCTCTCTTACACAAGTACACATCACTCACTCACACCCATCACACCCATCTCTCTCTCTTACACCTCTCTCTCTCATCTCTCTTTCATACTCTCCCAAGCAACCCATGAGAGTCCATCGTCCAAGCTCCATGAGAGAAGCTTGGCATGGCCCACTCCCTACCACCCAATCCCACCCTCTAAAATCAATCTCGACCGTTGAATCGCACCATTTGGAGCTCTAGGTTGCATTGATGGAAAGAGTCCAAGAAGATCAAAGAGGGGTGTCTTTTTTTTTGAGTTGATTTGTGGATTGATGGGCCACATATGTGGGACCCATCTTGATGTATGTGTTATATAGGGAGGGCCCATAGTGGCGGGTTCCCTCCCCTTCTCACCGTCTCTCTCTCTTTCCATCTCTCTTTTTCTTTGTTTATGGCCCACTTTGATTTGGTGTGGGGCGACCCACCCTTCCATGGACGCCACCGTGATGTATGTCTTCCATCCACACCGTCCAGATGCTCTGGACGGTGGCACCACCTGGTTCAAATGCTGCTTCCAACATGAGGGGGTCCACTTGATGATGCATGTGTGGTGTCCACACCGTCCAACACTATGGGACGGTGGGACCCACCAGATACATTTCCAGGCCGTCCTTCCTAGACAGACCCCTGATGAAAGGAAGAAACAAATATATGCTTGATCGTATAAGCTGGTATGTCCCACACGTGTGGACCCATCAGATGGATATATCTCCAGCCGTCCAGCTCCTGCAACGTGCTGCAGCCCAGCAGCTATTGTATATTTATATTATATATATGTGTGTGTTATGGTGGGACACGTGTAAGTGGGACCCACATGCTGTGTGTATTTCATTCACACCGACCGTCCATGTGACCCACCTAGGCATGGTTCATCTACACCGTCTAGTAGACCTGGACGGTGGGAAAACCACAGATATCAGCTTGTTTCAAAAGCTGACAGGTCCCATGCTCATAGGCCTCACTTTGTTGCATGTGTGGTGTATCCACACCGTCCATCCAAGCCTCCGAGGCATGGGATGAGGCAGATTCAAATCTCAGATGTATCCTACCATGCACATGGATCTCCACTATGATGTATGCGTATATCCACGCCTTCTGTCCATTTCGATGGGACATGGGGCCACCTCACACGTGTGGCTTATGTGATGGTGGGGCCCACCAATAGGTATGTGTTTTATTTCCACGCTGCCCATTAGCGTTTTATCAAAACCGTCCATCCAAACGTCCAGCGTCTGGACGCTGGACTGGACCTAGTATTTTAATAATAATAATAGTATTATATTAATATATTTATATTATGTATTTGGTGTGCCGAGCTGATTGGCTAACGTGCCCCATGTCAGCTATATAGCTGGTGCATTGACCTCACTAAGTTCAGAGGGGTCCATCTGTACCGTGGACACCACACCATGATGTATTTGTTTCATCTACACCGTCCAGACAGTGCTAGACGGTGCTGGACAATGTTTGGGTGGTGCTGTGTGCCCCACCATGATTTGGACAGTGGACCCCACCATTGCAATAGTGAGAACAGTGACATCGAACCATTCAAATTCTAAGGGCCACAGTAGCTTCCAATTAAACTGATATTTGTTTTCACTTCATCTATCACTATGTTAACTTATGAATAGGTTGGATCTCAAAATAAATCCCGGCGGGCCACACCGTGATAAGTGCATGAAGTCCAGCCATTGATCAGGTGAACCACACTGCAAAGACTAGTGGGGATTGAACGCCCACCATTGAACCCCTTTTGGGAGTACAAAAGTTTTGGATGAGTATGAAATTTGTTTTTCCCACTAAATTCAGGTCTTTGTGACCTTATGAACAGACTGGATGGGAAAGAAACGTGATGGTGGGCCCTATGGAATTTCAACAGTAGAAATCATTATCTCCACTACTATTTGTAGCATGGTCCAGATGATCTTGCGATAGGATTCATCTTTAGCAATAGTGTGGCTCGACGTGTTGTTTATGAGGCCCGTTGGTGTGGCCCGTTGATGCGGCCCATTCGATATTTATTAGGCTCATTGGTGCGACCCATTGATGCGGCCCATTTGATGTTTATTCGGCCCATTGGTGTGACCCGTTGATGCGGCCCATTTGATGTTTATGAGGCCCTTTGGTGCAACTCGTTGATGCGGCCCATTTGATGTTTATTTGGCCCATTGGTGCGGCCCGTTGATGTGGCCCATTCGATGTTTATTAGGCCCTTTGGTGCGACTCGTTGATGCGGCCCATTTGATGTTTATGAGGCCCATTGGTGCGACCCGTTGATGCGGCCCATTCGATGTTTATTAGGCCCATTGGTGCGGCCCGTTGATGCGGCCCATTCGATGTTTATTAGGTCATTTGGTGCGACCCGTTGATGCGGCCCATTTGATGTTTATAAGGCCCATTGGTGCGGCCCGTTGATGCAGCCCATTTGATGTTTATTAGGCCCATTAGTGCGACCTGTTGATGCGGCCCATTTGATGTTTATAAGGCCCATTGGTGTGACCCGTTGATGCGGCCCATTTGATATTTATGAGGCCCATTGGTGCGACCCGTTGATGAGGCCCACTTGATGTATATGAGGCCCGATGTAATGTATTTATGACCCATGTGTCAAGGCTCATTGTGATGTACATGCGGCCCATGAGTGAGGCCTATAAGTGATGTGTATTGGCCCATTGTGTGAGGCCATGGGCCCACTATATATTATATTGGGCTCTATGTGGGTCACTCCTTGGGAGCAATGTTGGTTAAATGATCACATTGATGGGTAATGATGGTTTAATGTCCACGTTGTGACCTTCCCTTAGGCCTTGTTCGGCCCATTCTCATCGAGACCAATTATCGATTCTGATTCTGATTGTCATGGCCGATTGACCGATTAGCTGAGGCCGATTATCGATTCCGATTTTGATTGTCGTGGCCGATTGATCGATTAGCTGAGGCCGATTATCGATTCTGATTCTGATTGTCGTGGCCGACTACCGATTAGCTGAGGCCGATCATCGATTCCAATTCTGATTGTCGTGGCCGACTGACCGATTAGTTGAGGCCGATTATAGATCGATTCTGATTGTCATGGTCGATTGACCGATTAGCGATCGAGGCCGATTATCGTGACCGATTGTCGATTTCAAGTATTGAGGCTGATTATCGATTGATTCGGATTGTCGTGACCGATTCCGATTGTCGTGGCCGATTGACCGATTAACGATCGAGGCCGATTATCGTGACCGATTGTCAATTCCGAGTATTGAGGCCGATTATTGATCAATTATGATTGTCGTGACCGATTTCGATTGTCGTAGCCGATTGACCGATTAGCTGAGGCTGATTCCGATTGTTGAGGCCAATTCCGATTGTTGAGGCCGATTGTCGAGGCCGAGTATCGAGGCTGATTCCGATTGTCGAGGCCGAGTATCAAGGCTGATTCCGATTTGTCAAGGCTGATTCTGATTGTCGAGGCCGATTCCGAGTGTCGATTCCAATTGTTGAGGCCGATTTCGATTGTCGAGGCCGATTGTCGAGACCTATATGATGCACATACAGCCCGTATTTGAGGCCCATTGTGATGTGTATTCTTCTCGTGTTTAAGGCCTAATGTGATGAATATAAGGTCTATGTGATGAGGCCCATTATGATGCATTTGAGGGCCAGGCGATGGAGTCCATTATGATATTAGGCCCATGTGAGAGGCCTATCGTGATGTGTATTAACCTCTTGAGTAAGGCCCATGGTGTTGTATATTTGGCCCTTGTGTGAGGCCATGGGTCCACTATATGTTAGGCTCTATGTGGGTCATTCCTTGGGGGCAATGTTGGTTAAATGTCCACATTGTCGGAGTCGATTGTCGATGCCGGTTATTGATACCAATTATGAGTATGTGACTGCATAGCATCATGATACATGCCCACGCGCATCATCTGTATGTTTGTTATGAGATGTGGTTGACCATTGCATATGTCATTGGGCAGGTTGTTATGAGATTCCCTGATAGGCGGAGGTTATCTCATATGAGCGCACGACATGCGCAGGATTGATATATGATTGGATTGTATGACTCATACATCACGCATTTTGTGATATGACTACTATACGCCTTAGCGATATCACGGCTGTAGCCTCCACAGGCATATCGTGGATGGCCAGATGGGACACCGAAAATGTTTGGTTCTAGCATACGGGCGCCATATATGTCCCTGGGTGAAAATCTTTAAACCTCTGTGGCTAGGAGACGCCTTAACGTCGAGACCGAGTGGATGTATATGAGCGCATGAGGGCTATATACTAGTAGGCCGCGTCTCCCACTGTGTCGTGGTCGGTTGGGAGGGGGTGTGACCTTACTCGCCTAAGTGAGGGGGCAATATCTAGGTTGAGTCTGACCAGCTTGAGGAATTGGTCCGCTATTGACGAGCCGGACTCGATATTGGCAGGTGGATAGTAAGGTCTCTTCCACTTACCCAGTTGTGCTCTTGGATAGGGGCGACAAGCTGGTGTAGAGTGTAATAGACCTCGGTGATGATCCCAGAGATGAACAGTACTTATATGTGGACTTATTAAGTAGGAGTTGCATACTCATTCATTCATTCATTCATTCACTATCTACTTGGGCTAGTGGTGCGCAACTATTTGTTATCTGTACCTTCGCAATGGCCAGGATTTTGGTTGGGGCTCGCGACTAACCCGAGATCAGGAGTTTACTACATTAAGTCTGACTATCCAAATTTAGGTATGAGACTGATTTAGATAAAAGTCCCTTGTGATGGACCCCATAACCTGCAATATTACGTACTATCATCCCAACTTCACACTCCAGCATAGTCATTCCATTCGCATCGCATATTGCATTACATTCGTGGCATATGACATTTTGAGTTACCCGTATTTCTGCATTTATATGGTTTAGTTACGACATCTGATATTTGACTCTTTATGACTCCTCATTTGTATAGTTGATCTGTATTGTGTGTTTTGATATTGTCTTCATTTGTATAGTTGCTCTGTATCGCGTATTCTGATATTGTTTGACTCATGGACTTGTCAGTATTTTCGCTTACTCTGATAACATATGATTCATGACCTTGCGCCTATTTCAACATTATATGATTATAACATTGCGTTGAATACTTGACACCTACCTTGTGCACACACTTACACCACCCTCTAAGCTTTCTATAAGCTTATGCACGATAGATGCATGCAGGTGATGTTAGGTTGTAGCAGTATTGAGCTTAGAGTGTGCAGCGGTCTTTTGGAGCTTAATTTTTTATTTATGTATTTCCCTTTCAGCATTGTACTCAAATGATTATATTAGTGGATATGTGATGATGATGTTGCCTTTGTGAATTGGGTAATCTTGTAGTTATACTTATTATGAATTAAATGTACCAAAAAAATCTTCCTTGTAGGATCCCAGGATCGGAATCTGGCGTATGGACGCTAGGAGCCGAGAATGGGGTACTACGGAGGCTGTCGGCACTGGATTCAGCGATCGGGATTCCTATGAATCGGATCTCCGGGTTTAGGGCGTGACAATCTTAGACTCTTGTTAGGGCCATTTCTGCATTATTTAGTCATGTAGCTTATATGCTTAGTCTCATGGACTACACTAGGTAATTGGGCCTCCACTAGAGGTTGGATTCCTTATGGATATTGTCTAAATACTTAATCTTGTTCCCTTCTTAGGAGGAATGTACCGCATTGTATATCGCTGCATAACCCGTTTAGATTTATCTTCATGGCCCATGTGCATCATTGTATGCTTAAATGACACTGTGTGTATGTGGTTATGATTGTACCATTGGGCATTGCATGATACCTTCCCCGAGGGACGTAGTATCCCCTCTTGAGCATGTTGGATGCTTGGAATTGATACATGGTTAATTGTGTGATTCATGCATCTGGCATTGCATAGCATATGAGCATTATCGCCCTTGCTTCATCAGGGCTATAGCCTCCACAGATACATCATGGATAGCCATGTCTGGACACCGAAAATATTACTTGAGCATACCGGGTGAATATGATGCCCATGGGTGAAAATTTTAAAACTTTCATGGTACCAAGGATCTGCTCTAGCACCGTGACCGGGTGAAAATATGAGCGCACGAGGGCTTTATACCTTTAGGCTGCGACTCTCACTGTCGTGTAGTCGGTTGGATTGGGGTGTGGCCTTACCTGCCTGAGAGAAAGAGGGCAATAGCTAGGCTGAGTCTGACCAGCTCGTGAATGGGTCCGTTACCGTCAGGCCTTGCTGGTGATTGGCTGTCCACAGGCGGGTAGTGAGGTCTCCTATGCTCGTTTGACTGTGCGGGTCTGTAGAGCGGTAGTCATTCAGCAGTGTACTAAACCCCGGTGGTTTCCTTATGATGGAAATGTACTTGATATGTGGATTTGATATAAACACTGACATTACTTCGTATTGCATTTGCATCGGCTGTATAAGCCTCATATTTCATCGCCCTAACATGGCGCCCAGTACTCATTGCATTACAGTACTAATTGCATTATATAGCCTTGGTATGGCTTTCTGCATTATTATACTGTCTAGGTATATCTTCTTGCGTTCATGACAGCCTTGGTAAGGCTGATGGTGTTGGCTTTGATCATGTTTCCTTCCTGTATCTCCTGTTATTCTTTTGTGCACTATTATCACACACCTTCACCACCCTCTAAACTTCTATAAGTTTATGCACGATTGATGCATGCAGGAGATCCTAGATCGGCATCGTAGTAGCTGAGCTTGGATTAGAGTTGCGCCGACCCACCCCCCCCCCAAGTGTTGCAGATCTTCTTCCTACTCCCTTCGTTATCGGATGTATTTCTTTTCAGTTATGTACTTGTAAAAGTTCAAATTTATAGTGGATTTTGTAATGTGTCCTTTTGTTATTTTTGAAATTTACTTGTTGTGATATTGGGTATGCTCGTATTAGAAATGATTTTACTGTTATGAAAATCCTCCTTGTGGGATCCCAGGATCGAAACCTGCCTCAGGAGCCGAGAATGGGGTACTACGGAGGCTGTTGCGGCCAGAATAGGCTATCAAGTTCCTTATGAGTCCGGTTACCGAGTCTGAGGTGTGACATGAGTAATGCACGATATAATGGGAAAAGGAGACGCATAAGTCGAAAACACAGTACCATTGGAGAGTTACTCAAAGAATGAGTAATCTCTATAAATGAAATTTGAACGCCAGAAAATCTAGCGAATCCTTTAACTAAAGGCCTTGCAAGGGAGAAATAATCTATAATACTACGAGAGAAATGTGTCTTAAGCCAATTGAGTGAATTTCCTATAATGGCAACCCAACCAGTATGATTGGAGACCCCAGAAAATAGGTTTAATGAGAAAAATGTGTAATAGATTGGTTCTAATAGGAACTGGATAAAGGAAACTAGCTTTTCTGACTCATTCTAACAAAGGGTCAATACTACTTATGACTATCGAAAAGATGAGGTTAGACCTCTTAATGAGTTCTATAATCTTTATGGATGAGACGCATGGTTACAAGTGTATCCTTGATAGACTCACCTATACGAGTGTGAAGGTTTGTCCGCCTTCTATGAGAGTTTTGTTAATTCTCTAGAGAGCTCATGAAAGTAGGATTAACACATGGCCTTATAAGTGCTTTGTGCTAATATGCACCATAGAAGCGGTGATCAAACATGTGTGTGGAGTATTGATCTTACCAATTAATAGCTTCGTTTTAAAAGGCTTAGTCCACTAAGTCTATGGTAAAGGATTGCTTCTCATCAAGACAAGGTTTAAGTCCATGTGACACCATTGTTTATGCACGGAAGGTCAAATACTCACATATCTTTTATTTTTTTAAAATAGTAGAGGATTGTTAGTTTATTGGTATGGTTTTTTAAAAAACAAGATAGAGAGAGAGAGGAAGTTTGAGAAAAAAAGAACCTCTTTGATTTTTTGCTTGTGGGAATAGTCCCACATTAGAGAGAAATGAGAATTTTTTTCTCCTTTATATATACAAGCATGTAGTAAGCTTATGTTGAGCTCTTGAGAATGCCATGACTTAAACTACACATGCGTGCGCACTTGCCTGGCGTGCCGTGTTATGTCGTGACATGCGGGCTCGGGCTTGTCTACATGATTCCATTTTTTTTTCATTGTTTTTTTCTCATTTAACCGAGTCTTTTGCAACAGTACATGGGATTTTATCGCAATGTTTTGTGACCGTTTGTAAAATGGTGTTTATGTTGGTTGACACCTAAGCGTCAAGTGTCCGCCACGTCAGCCCATCAGCCCTATGATTACTATAAATAGTAATTTCAGGAAAAACCTAAAGGAGCAAGCGATCACGTAGTCATCTTTTCCAAAAAGATTTTTTTCCTGACTGATAACAAATTTCATTATTTTTATTTGTTTTCGAATTGATAGAGTTATTGTGAGCATCAATCACTTGGTGTTTGTGTCGGTCGTTCCAGACCGGTTAGTGGTTGCATTTCAAACACTTTTCGTTGCAGGAGATTTGGATCGGTCATCCAGGTCATCAAAAGGG
Organism: Magnolia sinica; assembly: GCF_029962835.1. Lineage (NCBI taxonomy): Eukaryota > Viridiplantae > Streptophyta > Magnoliopsida > Magnoliales > Magnoliaceae > Magnolia > Magnolia sinica. The sequence goes on along the minus strand of NC_080585.1, from coordinate 46,812,127 downwards.
TGCAAATAGTTTTCAAGAAAGTGACATGTATCTTCTCCTCCACTAAGTTTGTTGATATAATCCTCTAAGCGTTTCCTTCATTCATGGATCTTAGTGCTTTCCTTCTATTACGTTTTGTGAATTTCAAATCTTATAATCTGTCATAAGATTGATACATATTTAATTTTGGTTATTAATTTTTGTGCATTGGAATAATATGACACATACATCAGTAAGCTTTGTTGTCCGAATGGATGGACAATGCGGGCTTAAAACACGCAACAACGATTTTTGTTGTCTAAGTGGGTGGACAGTGCGAGTTTAACACATACATCAATGAGGTATGCTTTCTAAACAAGTGGATAACGTGGATTCATTACATACACCAGGTAGGTCCCACATCCCACCCTTATTTTGGCATAAAAGAAATTGGGTGGTGTGGATAGATCAATGCGGTAATTAACCCCTCTCCAATTGACTCTAGTGGTCGACTCCTCTTCCATAATAACCACCCTCCACTCCTCCCTTGCCTAGCTTCCTTTACCCGCTTCTTTTATATCCTTTCTTTCTCGCTTTTCTTTCTTTCTTCCCTTTTCTCTCCACTTCCTTTCTTTTCTCCTTTTTCTCTCTTCTTCTCTTTTCTCTATCTTTCTTTCTTTTCTCTCTCCAAGTTCTTGGGTCTGTAGAGTAAATGGCTAAAGAGTTGGAGTTGCGAGTAGGATAACCCCTCATGGGATAGGAAGGTGAGTGGATGGTGATATAAGGGTGATGGTAGTATTGGGATTATGGAGTGCATGCATTGGTGAATAAGGGAGGTGGAAAGTGTAGTGAAAGGTATGCATTGGTGCATGTGGGAGGCGGGAAGAGGAGAGAGGCTCACTTAGTGGAGGATGATGTAGGGTAGTAGAGTGTGACCTAAGAGAGATAGTGGAGTGTGTAGTAATAGATCATGGGCCTTAGTTTTACGAGCTTGACTTCAAAAAGGCCTATCACATTTTTATTTTTTATTTTTTAAAAAGGTGATGTGGAAAATGAAGTCAATATTTATAATAATTTGGTCTTAGTTAAACGTCCCTTTAAATATTTTTGTATGTGCATGTATAAGAGGTATATGCACGCTCACTCATGACGGTGTAGAAGTAATATACATGGCAAAGCTCACCTTCCATATAGTTTTTCTTTGTGTAGCCTATATGAAATACTAATGTACCTGATTTTTTAGCTACAAGACTAAGTTTTAGTATGACATCTAATGATTGGAGTGGATTCAATATAATAATCATGATGAGTCCGGTAAAAATCAAAGGTGGGCTTGTCTTTATTGTGGCCCCTCCTGAATTAAAGATCAACCTAATTTTAGGGATTACACATCTAATAGTTGAAACAACTCTCATAAACACATCTAATACTTGATTCCTTTCGAAAAAACAAGTCCCTTTGATTTTTGATGAGGCCCACCATGATATGTACATGAGATCCACTCCAACCATTGGATGTATCATTCATGTTAGGCTTAGATTTTTTTATTTTTATTTTTCTTAAAAAATCAAGCTGACTTGTGATTCAAGTAGGTTACTTCAAGATAAGGAGAGAGACGCCCACCCTTGAATTTTACAAGGCCCACTGTATTGATTATATTGAATACACTCTAACCATTAGATGCTAAACTAAAGCTTAGGCATGGGGCCTAAAAATCAGGCCTATTAGTGATTCAGGTGGGCCACACACAAAGAAAAATAGTTTGGAGGGTGAGCTTTGCACTATGCACCGTTCTAATCCTCTGGTTCACCTAAATCATGGATAGGGCTGACTTTTGAGCCCTAAGCCTGAAATGGGGTGATGAAACTCATGGTCGAGGTAGAATTCACACATCAACACTACAGTAGGGCCCGGTAGTGAGGTGAAATAACTTCGCTCCAGTATATTTATTAAGAGAAACTCCTTAGTTTAACTTTTTTTATGCACACAGCCCGCACATGGGTATTCGAACCCACTCTAAAGTTTAACTTTTTTTATGCACACAACCCATACGCATGGGTACTCGAACCCACAACCTCCTGTTGAAACTCTCAAGTTTAACCCGTTGGATGTCCAACAAGCTTAGAAATTTACTATTAATTAATCCTTAATTAATGTTAATACAAAATGGGTTGCTTGCTTGGGTGGGCCCTATTCTAGTGTTTACATAAAATCCACCCTAACCATTAGGTAAATCACCTCATGTTAGGCCCATGGTAAAAAACACAGCCACATCCTTGATTCAGGTGGACCACACAATTAAAAACAGTACACGGGACAACACTCACCATCTAAATTATTCCCTTTTTGTGTCTCGCCTAATTCATGAATGAGCCTAATTTTTAAGCCCCAGGCCTCAGTTTTAGCTTGTCATCTAATGATTAGAGTGAATTGTATAGAATCATGATGATGGGCCCTATAGAAATCAAGGGTGCACATCTCAATCACAACTGTTTCCCTTGGTGTGGCCCATCTAAATTACACATCAGCTGGATTTTTTAGCCATGAGCCTAAATGAGATTACAAATCTAATGGTCAAGAGTGGATATTACATTCACATCATGGTGGACTCCCTCAAAAATCAAGGGTAGCATCGTCTCCCACCCATTCATTCTGAAAAAGAGGAGTTCAAGTCCAACGGTTTGAACTGCAAGCTATAGTCACCATCATAACTTCCAAATTGTCTAAAGTGAAGGTCACATCTAGCCTTTTCAAGAGGTTGGGGCCACCTGGAGGATCGCTTGCGGCAATATTCAATCCTATTTACACATCTAGTAGGGATAACATTAAATTTTTTTTTTTCTTCCAAACATTGATAAATAAAGAAACATAAGTGGGATCCACTCAATGAATATCAGCGAGCTGGACCTTAACCCATACTCCAAGACCTACTCATTAAAAAGACAGAAAGAAAGAAAAAAAGGCTGCCCAAAAAAACTATGATAGGTGAACCCAGTGAAATGCCTTCTTCGGCTCCCTTTGAAAAAGGGGAGAGTCTCACGTGTAACAAGGCCCACTAAGCTACTGTACATGTGGTATATTGATGAAACCTAAAATAATACAATGATCAGTTCAACTCTAAAATCCAATTAACGGAATTATTCAAGCTATGCAAATGTTCGCCGTTTAAATGGACGGTTAATGTTAGTGAGTCACTTGTTTGTGATCTTACATTTATGGCCCACCAAAGACTTATAATTTTCTCATATTTTACAGAGTATCTTTTTCTATGGGCTTATTACAACCATTACTTGAACTATCACATATGTATATAAATTTAAAATATTAAAGCTCATTTGGTTAATCAAATTCCAGATCCATGGGAGTTCAAATGCATTCCAAATACAAGCTCCACATGGAAGGTTTAGATTCTAGTGCATTCATGCCAAACATAACATAGGATTCCAAATCATTTTGACTCTAAAGTAGTTGTGATATAGATTCCCACGCATTCCAAATACAGGCTCTCAAATGAGCCATAAGCCGACTCCGACCACTAGATGACACATTAAAACTTAGGCTTGAGGCCTAAAAATCAGGTTCACTCCTAATTTAGGGAGACTATGCCAATAAGAATAGTTTGGAGGGTGTGCGTTGTTATCCTGTATACTGTTTTTAATCATGTGAGCTGCCTGAATCAAGGATGGGGCTGACTTTCTATTCTTGGCCTGACATGGGGTGACTTATTTAATGGTCATAGTGGATTTTACATGAAGTTTATGGTGAGGTCCACCTGAGCGGCAACCCTCTTTTTTACTATTTATTAACCTAAATTAAGAATTAATTAATATCCAATTTCTAAGCTGGTTGGACGGAAAATCCATTGAACCCGAGAGTTTCTCATGAGATCAGGATGGAGGGAAGAGAATGGTAAGAAAGAGAAGAAATGGGGAAAGAGATATGGACGCGTACGCGTACTAGTCTCACCAGCATTGTCACTTGAGCGGACGGACATGTTGGGGCTCTATGGGACCACTGTGTGTGTGTGTGTATACACGGACATGTTACGGATGACTAGAGGCGCAGCGGCATTGGATGGAGATGACCCTCAAAACCCAACACAAGGTCTGATACCGAAACTTCTTCGCCGCCGACATCTCATATGGGGCCTCAATTACCCGCCGTTCACCGCCTATCATAGCTACGGCCATTACCTCCTCCGTTCTTTCTTTCCATCTTCCATCCGTCGCTATCTTCGCCTCCCGCGGCCACGAATCTCCTCTCAGGTCTGTCCTCTCTCTCTCTCTCTCTCTCTCTCTCTCTCTCTCTCCACATACATACATAAATCCATGAATTCGTTTTGCATCTATCGCCGCTCACTGGGACCCACACGCTAAATGGCCCCATGATCGAAACCGTCAATGCTGTGGACTTAATGCTATATGGAACAACCCAAGAAAATTTAGCTGAACGGATGGTTGCGGCCGTCACTATTTGTAGATGAATTTAGGACAGTGAAAAAGTAAAAAATTTTGATGGCCCAAATTCAACTGTAACAATGAAAAAGCTAGGATCATCACTGAAGATTGATTGTGTGACAGTAGCTATTTATGGTAGTAAAAAGAATATGAAATGTTAGAATCGTCAGACCATTTCATCATGTGGGCCCCAACGGGTGGTGATTCATGCTAGATCCTGAGTCTCAGGAGGGGCAAAATGAACTCAGCATCCATACATACATATACATATATGTCCAATCTGCTCTGTTAAAATCGGTTCTGGCTAGAGGTGTACATGAGTCGAACCAAGTGGAGCTTGGCACAGCTTGACTCCGCTCGGCCACTAGCTAACCCCAGCTCGAACTCGGCTCGGCTTGGTCCTCAAGCCTGACTGGCCAGCTCGGCTCAGTTCGGTCAGCAGCTCCAGCCAGTTCGAGCCGATTTCGAGCCAAGATCGAGTCTATGCGGCATTTTCACAAACACATGGAATGCACTTTCAATTTCTTACCGTATGTAAAACAGCAGCAGCTGTTTACAGGTATTTCATCAAACACCTTGTAGGCAACATCAAAATCAAGAAAAGGGTATTTGTTTCATACACATACCTTCCTTGCTACCAGCTGACACTTCGTTGAGTCATTTCATCAAACACTTGGTGAGCAACATCAATATCAAAGTAACTGAGTCATCAAACTGGTTCGATCCGAGTCGAGTAGAGCTCGGGCAAGCTCGAACTCGGTTCGGAATTTTTTCAAGCTCAAAAAATCAGCTCGACTCGGCTCGAACTCAATTTCGAACCGAGTCGAATCAAGCTTTTTCGAGTTGAGTCGAGCAAGCTAACTGAGCTAACTCGGTTCGTGTACAGCCCTAGTTCCAGCCCACTTTTGAAGCCCTGACATAATGGTCATAACAATGGGTTGGCGGGCCGGGTCCATTATGAGGCGCTAATTGCCGACATATCAGTCCTTTTTTTATTTGAATTGGGAGTTGCAATCTAAGATATTGGCCTATATCAACTGATGTGTGCGTGGGTCTCTCTCTCTCTCTCTCTCTCTCTATATATATATATATAGAGAGAGAGAGAGAGAGAGAGAGTATATATACTCTCTCTCTCTCTCTCTCTCTCTCTATATATATATATATATATATATATATAAAACACATCCTGAATAATGCGTTCGTTGTACCTTACCTATTATTTGTTGCCATATAAGAGCCTCAGCCTCGATGCTTGAATCATCACGAGATCTGCTATGGATCGCTAATTTGGGTGGGCAGAACATTTGTGATCGAGTGAGATGTCACTTAGGGCCTATTTGGATGCTACCAAATAGGTTACTTTTTCTACTTACAGCAGTAGATAAATGTTTTATTTTAGATAAGTAAGTTTGGTTTATGATTGTTATAAGTAACTTTTTTACTTGAAAGTATATAATCACTTTAGCTATTTTTTTTTAAAAAGCTTTTCTACTTTTCATGAGTTGCTTAAGAGAGTAGAAACTAAGATAAGCAACTTGTGGAGTAAGTAACTAATCTTAAGCAACTTATAACCTTAAGTTGCTTAAGATAAGCTACCTATGCAACAGGTAGCTTATGTTAGTTTCTACTTATTAAGAAGATAACTCTCTCCAGCAACTTAAGAAAAGTAGAAAACCTAAAAAAATTAACTGAAGTAATGAAGTACTTTTAAGTAAAAAAGTTGTTTATAACTAATCATAAACCAAACTTACCTATCTGCAATAAGTCACTTATCTACTGCTGTAGGTAGAAAAAGTAACTTATTTGGTGGTATCCAAACGGGCCCTTATAAAGACGTGGGTTTGATAGAGAATGAGCGGATGGCGCAAGGACTGGAATGACTTGAGGGTTGAGGGAGGAGATTAGGTAGGAAGCAACGCATTAGTGCCCTTGCGAGTTCCCAAGTTTTCATGTGTGGGATAGAGTGTGAGTGTTGGATTTGCCTCCAAATTGACGACGGGTTGTTGGAAACAGTGGATAGATAATCGTGCACTGAATCTAGATTGAGCAGATGATTGAAGTTAGGGGAAAATCATCCTAAGAGGCTTTGGGAGATTCCCTTTGCACGAGACCGTAAATAAGCTATCAATGGTCAGGAGGTCTGGAGGGTTCATGTGGGTCTCACTGTTATGTGTATGTGACTCCGTACATAAGGTTCATTAGCCCAAAGCAGTCCTAGGGCCCAAAAATCAGCCCTATCCGTTATTCGGGTGGGCTACATGAGTGAAAACAGTGTTAAGGGGGACACCCACCCTCCAAACCGTTTCCCCTTTTGTGGGCTACCTGAATCACGAATAGGGCTAATTTTTGAGCCCTGATCCTAAATTTTAGTGTATAGTGGATTTTAAAAATACATGATGGTGGGCCCACCCCATTTAGATAACACTTTAAGTAAAATTTACTGTTTTTCCCATACTGATGTGCTCACCGCCCTCTACCATGGTGTGAAGACTAGGGCCCACTGTGATGCATGCTTTTTATCATGCCGTCCATATGTTTTTCCATATCATTTTAGGGCATGAGACCATATTTGAAGTATATCCAAATCTCATGTGGACTACACCACAGGAAACGGTGGAAATAGAATGGCTACATTTGAAAACTTCCTGGGGGCCATAGAAGTATTGGATCAAGCTGGTATTTGTAGATTTGCGTGACCTTATGAACAGTTTGGATGACAAATAAACATCTCCTTGGGTCCTAGCATGGTTTCAACGGTGGACATCATTATCCCCACTGTTCTCTCTAGTGTGGTCCACTTGAGCTTTGGACATGCTTCAAATTCGGGCTCATGCCCTAAAACGAGCTGGAGAAATAGATGGACAGGGTGGATAAAATACATACATCATGGTGGGCCCCACAGAGTCTTACTGATGATAAGCCATATTTAATTTTGCAACAGATGGTTTTTCAAATTCCAAGTTTCTTTTCTATGCATCTTGCAAAAACTTGCAATGGAGCTGACGTCAACAAAATGGAAATGACATCAAATTTTCTGTGGAAATGCAAAACAAATTCCAAACTATGAAAAATAGTTTCCCATTTCCACATTTTCTTGGAAATTACGTCCATGGAAATCTAAATTTTCCACAACAAGGTATCCAAATGATTTCACCTATTAGATGGGATACTCTCCGTTCTGCAATTCTATAGGAATTAGGAACTTTGGTGAAGAGGCTGAGGGTTCTTGTCCAGTGAGGTTTACTCTAGGGCAATTATTTTGGCCTTTTATTTTTTTATTCCATTTCTTTATTGAAAAATCTCTACCCTTAGATGAATTTTGACCATTTCCTCCTATTTTTATAGTTTATCTCATTGATCATCATCATGTTAGCCTTTCTAAATCTTGGAGATACATGGAGAAAGAATCTAAATCTTCGAAGGAGGTTAACATGGATCTTAGAAGAGATACATGGATTATTTCTAGAAGAGCTGCGCTTCACTGGTATTGGTACCACTTTAAGCTTACGGTGATACTGGGAAGTTGTGAGGTCTATGTGATGTCTGAACACCATCCAACCCATCCATTAGATGTGTTACCTCAAGTTTCCCCAAGGGCCCATAGCTCAGCCCGATCCAAAACAAGGGTGGGCCATAGAATGGGGAAGAAGGTAGGAGGGTACACGTACACCCATCTTTTATTTTCACCAGGGCCCACCTAAGTCATGAAACCATTTTTACTTTTGGCCGGACCCTTCATCCAGTACAGATGAGGGGTCCAAACAACCTAGATTATATATACACAACACAGTGGGGGCCCTGTGCAAATCAAAGGAGGGTGTCCACTCACCTTGTACCCTCTGCTCTAGCCTACCTGAGTTTTGGATCAAGCTGAATTTCGTATTCTTTAGGAAAATTGAGGTGATGCATCTGATGGACAGGTTGAATTCCATGAACAAATCATGTATGACCCACATCTTCCTGGTACCACGGTAGCTTACAATGGTATTGGTACCAATGGAATGTGCCCCTTTCTACAAAATGACTGTGATTGGTTTGGCCATCTAGGAATGCTTAATCTCTGCTGCCTTCATTTGCTCCAGCTTCTCTGTTTCCATAAATACTACGGATTTTTGTGCTCAAGTGGAGGGCTCCGACGAAGTTCCTGCCTAAATATTTTCAGTTGCCATTGTGTTGGTAGGGTTCTTAGCCATTCTGGGCCGTGGTTCTGCCCACTGCAATGAATAACACTTAAGGTGGAAGAAGTTGACCTACCTCTTGTGGAGTAGAAGAAGAGAGGGGTGTACGTAACAACAGAGTAAAGATGGGACCATTCCCAACAGGGTAAGCCTGTTCATGTGCATTACCATATTCATGTTGGCATGACTTGTCTGTAATCCATGTACGTAGTTCCATCCATATGCATGATATGGACGGCTGCCTTCTATTTTCACACTCAAGTCTACATTAACTGGACCAACACCTCCTTTTTCCCTGCTGTAGTATTCATGTTAATACACTGAAGCCAGATACATTCTCTTCCCTGTAGTCTTCTCTTCCATTTAGAAATAATAACTAACCACTCTATCACTAGGTGTGTAAACTTGACAATGAGATCCCACTAGGTCATGATGGTGAAAGATACCAGCCATTGACCTGACATGAGAACCCCTGAAAAATATCAACAAATGGCTGGAGAAAAAGATGGATCCTGTCCTATCCAACAGGATAAGTATTCCTTCTCCTCCTAGCATTACCCTCCATTTGGGTAATTTGAACACGACTAAATGAGATGCCATTGGGTGATGATGATGTAACGTACACATCCTTGAAGAAAACTGTTTCAACTTTAGTATTTTGCATTTCCATCATCCCATGATCATTTCTTATTCTTCATTCACTTCCCAGTTACCTGAATTTTAATTTATTTCTTTAGGAGATAATTAAATCAGTTGTAACCAATGTTTGAAGTATCGATATCGCTACAAGTTTCGCTGGCTGGGGATATAGAAACAATATTGATATCGCTGATAACCAGAAATGTGGGAAAACATGAGGAAAACGGTAGAATTTTCAGTGATACTTCAGGAGATGATAAAATACACATATTTGCATATTTAGGAATAAAAAATTTGCAAAAAGAATGAATACACAATAAGTTTTCATTTAATGGGGGGCTTAAAAGCATGTGTTATCGTAAGAAACAGTCTAACCATCCCATCCATCCCATCTAACCATCCAATTATCCATGCAACCTTCCTTCCAAATATCATTCAATATTGCAGAATATCGATAACTCAAAATATTTTGCCAAGAAATCATTGACAATTGGAAATGACATGAAAGATTGTGGTCTTGATATCGCGCATGTTGCGACAACGATAATATTGAGATATTATCAATATTAGCAACGACAAATTGAAAATTGCATACAATAATGTGCTCATAAAAAATTTTGAAATATAATTTTTTGTAATAAATGAACTTTTCATGATATCTCTACATCGACAATTTTATTGAAATATCGCCGATACTCTTATGATACAAGTGTTGCCTATAATTTACACAGTAAAAAATATTAGTGATAGATTGGCAATATTGATACATTGGCAATACAAGTGACGCCTGGAATTTACATGTTGAAAATATTGGCGATATCGGTATGTTGGTGATACTTAGTGATACATCGCTGATGTCTGGAATTTCTAATACTACTGGTGTTACCGGTATCACCAAGCTGGAGATAACGATAATATCGGAGATAATTCAAACAATGGTTGTAACCATTCAATTTACTCTTACAAGCACTGGTAGCTTTCACATACAGCCCGGTCTTTCCTGCCAATTTTTATATGTATAGGATATCTGGGCGATGTGAAAAGATGGGTCACACCATGAAGATTACCTGCCATGAAAATCATGACAAATGACTCATTATATATGCCCCACCTGTATCTTGAGTCGGACTATCCACTGGCCATTGTTTATGATAGTGTGGCACGCCTGATCAGTGGACCAGCTTGATTTTCTTCCAGTTTGTATTCATGGTGAGAGCTACTTTTGCGTATCTTGGATCATCATCATCATCATCTAAGCCTTATCCCAACTAGTTGGGGTTGGCTACATGAATACTTTTCCCCATTCCATTCTATCAAGGACATGAATCCTTCAGCATGTCTTGGATGTTCTCTAGTTGTGACATGACAGGAAAGACGTGGATGTGGAAGTTCACGTACAGCACCTGTATGTGAATATATCTCATTATTAGAAAAAATGTGGTTCTTTGAGTTGAGATTTTCCCCTACTTCAGCCCAATGGAAACAATCATGCATTTGAGATCAAAGAAGCACCTAAAAATTATGTTGGGGTTGTGGTAGTGGGTTCTAAAAAGGTTATCCACATCCTTGCATCAAAAGGCCATGGGGCTGCTACCTTGAAGAAAAATTTCTGTAAGTCCTAAGGAAAGGATTTTGAAGCGACTAGGGACCCAAATACCATAGACGAAAGACAATTTAAATTCCAGATCAACAGGTTAATGCATGAAATGCATCAGAAATTTTGATAGTCGAACTTAACATTGATTATTGTGGAAGGAAACATGTAGCAATCTGCTAATTCAAATTGATCATGATGCATGCAGCAGAAACTACAACTGTGACATCCTCGCGGAAATAAAAAAATGTAATAGGTCCTTGTAAACTAATCATGGTAATAGATCTTAGTAAACTTATCATGGATCTAAGTTGTTGCAATGCAGCCTTTGTAAGGAAACTGCATTAAAGCATCAACTCTGTTATTGGGATTTTCCTTTCACTATCCTGATAGGGTGGGGTATATTGGATTACAGGGGGAAAAAAGGAAATCAGTTCCATTTGAGATACAATTCAGATGCAAGGGTACAAATACAATACCATTTTATGGTTTTGCAGTTTTCATTCTGCAAACAAATATAATAGCAGTAAGAAAAAAAATTATGCTACTTGGGTTCGACTTTGGCCGATAATGCGTACCCACCACTGTAGTCGAAAGCATCGCTATTTTCATCCTTTTTTAGTAGAGTTTGATCATAAGGATCGTGCACTGAACCCTTCATGAACCCAAAGTTCGTGGCAGACGAAGATGCGGAAGCTGAGTTTGTGTTCAGCCCATCATTCTGCAGTATGGTCTCGATTTCCTTCACCACCTCACTCATTGTTGGACGGTCCGCAGCCAATTCTTTGACGCATTGCATGGCCAACTCCAAAAACCTCCCAAAACCAATGAGATTGGTTGCATACCGAATGGAAGGATCCATTATCTCGCTCAGGCCGTAGTATTCTTCATTTTTATCCATTGCCATTTGGACCACCCGAACAATATACTTGCCATTCTCTATTGGCTTCTTCGCAGATATCAGCTCGAGCATAACCACACCGAAGCTGTATACGTCGCTCTTATCTGTCAGTTGTTGAGTCATGTAATATTCAGGATCGAGATAACCCTGTAACAAGTTGGTCATAGTGATGATAATGAATTGTCATAGATGTATGTAGATCAACACAGAAAACTCTCTCCATGTGTGTACTCAACCCAGAAAACTTGTTCAATTTCTTTGAAAATTATATCTTTTGAATTTTTTTAAAAGGAAAAATCAAATATTATTAAAACAGGGGTGCAAAGTACAAGCTAATTCAGGTGGGCCCACGAAAAGATCAGACTGAGCCTATCATATACACCACCGCTGAACAGACAACGACTTCACGCTCCCTCCACACTGTACAAACAAACACAGACCCAGGACCAAACTCATGCAGGCCGAAAGTAGGCCTTACCCTGCTTGATAGCAGCAATCCCCGCATTGTCCAAGGCAAGAAGACCCTGAATCTGGAATGGAAGCTCCGATCTCAACAGATAAATACTGTCGGAGCAACCACTGCTTCCCAAGCTAGATCCCAAGCTAGAGTTCTAAGTGAGATATAGTGAAATGTGGCAGGTGAAGTCCAGAATAAGAAATTGATCCAGAAATCTGCATGGTAATTTGGATATTCTTTCTCTTCCCCAGAAAAATTAGTTTGGAGATCAAATATTGATAATCACATCACAGAAGAAACTGCACAGAAAGACAACTTCATGTGAACTCTCAATAAAGAAGTTCAAGGTGCAACAAGTATAACAGAAATACTTACAAATGTGCCTTTAACTTGAGTAGAAACATGTCCCTTTCTGCTATCTGATACTAGCTTTGACAGGCCAAAGTCTCCAACCTTGGCAGTTAGATTTTCATTCAAAAGAATATTAGCAGACTTGACGTCTCTATGTATTATGGGAGGATCGGCGAGTTCGTGAAGATAAGCTAATCCTCTTGCTGAGTCTAAAGCAATACGAAGTCTCCTCTTCCATTCCAGATGGATGCCATTTCTCCCTACATTTTATAGTTACAGCAACATGGCTGAATACCACAATGTGAGACGGTTGATCTGAAATGGGGCTTGAGAACTTACCAGACAAGCTTTGGCTTAGTGTTCCATTTAGAACATATTCGTAGATCAGCATCTGTTCACCATTCTCAAAACAGAAACCCAAGAGACTGACAAGGTTCTTGTGATGAACCCTAGAAAGCAACTCAATTTCAGTCTTGAACTCCAGCCCACCTTGCATGGATCCTTGCTGTGCTTTTTTGATTGCCACAATCTGCCCACCTAGAAGTTTACCTCGGTAAACCTAAAGAAAGGAGGATATTATGCACAAGAGGAGATGCATGAAGAATGGATTCTGAAACTTCTGTGAACAATGACTTGCTATGGAATGGATCACCTTGCCATAACCTCCTGATCCAATCTCATTGATCTCTGAGAAGTTGTTGGTGGCCTTTTTGAGTTCATCATAAGAAAAACATCGTGCACCTTTTAGTTGTGGTGCACCGCCACTGTCTCCGCTGCTCAGACCCCAAGATGCTGTGACGCGGCAAACAAGCACTATTGAGAAGATTCACAATTTCCTGAGGTTATGTGCATTTTGCACTTAATATGGTTAGTATCAGATTTTACACATTACCGAAAGGTCTGCCTAATTGGATGGCTCTTTCAGCCCGTTTCTTTTGCCGGAAGGTGTATATCCCCACTCCCACTAGCAGGAGAACCATAACAGTGCAACCGATGGCTATCCCAATGATTATGCCTGAACTTATCGAAGTCCCTCCACTTCCCTCTGAAACATTTTTATGCTTTCAATGAGTTGAAGAGAGGAATTATTCACATTCTCTTTCGTAGAAAGGAGGGAGTGCATACCTGGGAAAGGATAATTTAGAGGTGTAATAAAAGAGTATGGTCCAAACTCATTGGGTGGTTTAAAACTTTGGTTGTGAAGAGCGAAGCCGATCCTCTGAATCTCTGACCAGTTGAAGGACTTTCCGTTGGAAGGGAAGAGTTCCAAGTCCATCACGAGACGGCGATGCATGTCTAAGGATAGGTTCTGAAGAGATACTGAACCTGGAGTTAGGCTGAGTTCCATCCACATTTTCATTTCCAGTGACTGGAATCTCGTGCTGTTGGACAAGTCACTGAAAGGAGGTGCTCTGAATATCAGAGTTCCAGTGAATGGGTAGGCACAATGGCAACTCTGAGGGCTTGGCCTCTGTCCGGAGGGACATGATATACTGCTACAGTTTTCCAGACTGGTTGAATAGGTTTTTGCTGATGATTGCTGGTCCCGGCAGTACTTATCATAGTCAGGCATAGGGGAAGTACAGAGTGGGTTCCCGACTAGTCTGCAACCATTGATTGAGAGAAAGATCTCATATAGACGAGGAACTGGTTGTAGAACATGGTATGCTAAATCCAACATAATAAAAAGATGGCGCGTGAAGATATGTTCTCACTCTAGAGTTTTTGTATAGCTGAGATGCTCCGTAACGGAGGTAATTTGGTTGTTTTCCAAATCTACCAGTTGTAGTTGTGGGCTGATGCTTTCACCCATGTCCAAGGTGCCATTGAATGCATTGTTCTTTAATTTCCTGTCACAAACTTACAATGACTAAATTGGCAAGATTGGACCAATTGGAATTGACTTGCGGACATCATCTTTGCAGCCGAAGCTCTTACACTTGCAGCAGTTGTGGAATGCTGAACAGCTCTTTGGGGACTGGACCTTCAAGTGCTCCGTTTTCCATGATTCTGGTCACCCATCAGCAAGAAGGGAATCTTGGGTAAGATGGATTAGTCTGAGGAATGTGGCGTATACAGAATTCCAAAACAGATAGCAAACTCACATAGTGGTGAGAGATCGTGTGGTTGAGAGCCAGTCCGGAACTTCTGATACATTGAATGAATTGTTGCTGAGGTCCCTGGAGAGAAAACCAAGGCATTAGTTGAAGCAGCACAAGATACCATTAGAACTTCCTGGTGCATTCAATTTTTTGGAATTTCCATGCTGATGTCGTACATGTAAGTGAAAGAAGTCATTCCTGTCAGGTCAGGTACTGGGCCTGTCAACTGGTTGTTTGCTAAATTCCTGAAAGAGATAGGAAGGGGTCAAGAAGGAAGCTGATATAAAAAATCATGGCTGATTATGGGGCTACTGTCAGTTCCAATTCGAAATACTACTCATAGTTCATTAATTCTTTGTTTTTCCCCCCTTTAAAGGTTATTGTTAAGGTTTTCCGGGGTGGGACCATTTATGGGGGTGTTTGGATCATAAGTTACTTTATATAAGCTACTTATTCCTCAAGTGGTTTATCTTGATTTCTACTTCAGCATATAAGTATGCTTGGTAAAAAACATGCTTATCAACTAGAAAGTAGAAGACCATGCATGCTTGGTTTCCAATGTGAGATAAGTACTTATCCCTCTAGTTTGTTCGGTCCACCCTTTAATATTCAGCACCTATCTTGTGGAGCCCACCTTCTCGAGCCCAGTGTGAAAATGCCCCCTCATTAATCACCCTCAGTGAGGAGTTTTGAACACGAGACCTCCCGCTCTAGTACCAATTTGATGCAGGACAATTAACCACTTTCTCTAAAAGCTCCAACTGATAGAGCATGACGAATTAATCCCTTTATCTCATAGCCCAGGCCTCAAATCCATGGGTTAGGTGGGCCACCTACCTCGAGTGTGCCCCCGCATCCCACAGGCCACCCCACTCGAGCTCGGTGTGAAAATGCCCCCGCATTAGGCCCACCTTGATGTGGTCATCCATCATGTGGGCCACTATCAGAATAAATTGTCCATGTGAGGCCACCATTAGAATAAATCGTCCATCATGTGGGACTCACTTTGAATGTCCACATCCCATCACGTGGAGCCTACCTTTGATGTGGACCATCCATTGTGCAGACCCCACCTTCAATGTGGCCGTCCATCACGCAGAGCCCGCCATGGTTGTGGGCCATTCATCATTATGGGCCAACCTTTGATGTGGACCATCCATTATGTGTGGCCCACATCCAATGTTATTGACCATCATGTGTGGCCACCTTCAATATTGCCAGAGGAATAAACGGTTTCCAACAGATCTGATATTCCTATCAAGTCGACTGTTGCAAAAGCAGCAATTACTTATATAAAAGTTCAGGTAAGTAGAAATAAAAACAGAAATCTAGCAACAGAAGGGAACAAATGAGTATATGGTTAGAGGGCCACTCACAGAAACTCTAGGGTTTGCACAAGCCCTAGTGTGGATGGGATCTCCCCAGTTAGTTGATTTCCATCAAATAGTCTGTCAGCAGAGAAGCACAAGCAGTTGGTAGAAGTGGAGAGTTGAGAGAGTAAGAACATTTCTTCAGTCGGTAGGTCTTTCCTTACATGTGTATCAGCTTCATTTCAGAGCTGAAAAGCTTGGCTGGAATTTTACCCAATAGCTTGTTATTGCTGAAATGGCTAGCAAGTGCATAAATTGGAAAAAACCGTTCATTCAATTGTGAGTATATCCTTGCCTTGCTTCCAAATGCTAATAAATTGACTCGTTAAATAAGACCCAGATGACGGTTTTTTTTTTTTTTTTTTTAAATAAAATAAAATCCCCTTTCGAGATGAAAACAGGGTGCTTGGAACACTCACAAATGCTTTGCATTGTGAAGATGGTCCAACCCGGGGGTGGTTGACGTTGAGACAGGGAGAGATCCAGTCAGCTGATTGTCTGCCAGGTCCAGCCAGTAAACTTTGGAGAGCATACCCAAAGAAGGAGGTATTTGACCAGTGAAGTTGTTTGAATTCAGAGCCCTGACAAGGAGAGTCGACATAGAAAATCAGATCTGTTGGAAACCATTAATGACATGGAAGTAGAAAAGCTTCGTGTGGAACTTACAGGAACGAGAGTTCTTGTAGGTTTCCTAATTCCTTTGGGATGTTGCCAGTGAAGCTGCAGCCAGCCAGGATCCTGACAGATAAAAAGAAATAGTGTTGAAGTTGAATTCATATCTTTCATCTCAATGCAATATGCATATATGTGCGGATACTTTCAATCTTACAGAGTGTTTAATTTCTTCAACCCGCTTATCGATGGAGAGATGAATCCAGATAGGCCCTTGTTGGAAGAAAGGTCCCTGAATTGGAAAAAAAGATATGTTAACAGAAAGCAATGATCATATGAGTCTGTAGACTCTGTACTAGATCAGACAAGTAGTGGGCTGCCCAAGGATTGAAATTATAAAAAAACAGACTACTTTGATCATTTCTGCCTCTGCTATTTGGAGTTGCATGTTGTAATTTCCATTTTGATCATTTTGTTTTTTAATTGGATCTAATCCATTTTGGGACAAACGACATGATAACACCTTTTACTTTATCTGGATTGAGTAGTAGGTTAGTTAATTGCACATAATATCTCAAATGAGAAGGAAAAACAGTATCCCATGATCACTCAAAGAAATAAAACCTTTATTTCAAGTCTAACTCGATTTTTAAACTAGCAATTTTTATTCTCCTTTTAGGTTCTACATTCTGTCTTCCATATCATTAAGTTCAGTCCCATCAAGAAGGAACCCTTGGATCTAGTGCAGAAATGGTTGCATAACGAATATTAATTGTTACAACTATTGGTTGTTCTGTTTCTTTCATCGAATACTATCTACTACTATACGACCAACTAATTACTTGAAATAAAAGGACTCAAAAAAAAAAAAAAAAACACTTTTCTACAACTATGAAAAGGGGGTTCTAGGTTTTGCATCTAATTGAATTGTAGGATATATTTCAAATGTCATTAAAAATGATTCACCACTCAATTTGAGTTGTAGCTAATAAAATGACATTCATGGATCAGAAGATCAGCTGAAAAGAATGGAATGGCGTAGGAGGATTTTATGACTGTCAATGGTATAAAATTATACCCACTACTTATATCATTTTTCCTTCTATTATTTTGAGTTGCATGACATGTTGCTCAAATCTTATGACAATGGTATCAAATTAAAGAAAAGAAACTAAGATGATCTCATTTGGAATTGTGTAAGTGGTGCGCAGATCTTATGCTTTACAATTCAAATGCCATGGAAAATGATCCACTACTTGGTTTGAATCGCATCTGATAAAAGGACATGCATGAATTGAAAGATCCGTTGGAAAGAATAAATGAATTGAAATGTAGTTCTCATAGTTTGGAAGGATGTGAAATCGAACTTTAAGTTGTGTTGTAGTGAGATTTCTTTGCAATGTTTGATGGCTTATACTGTACACAGTTCATTACCATATAGAAATGTACTATATTTCTCTACTATTTTCAGTATTTCTATTACTTCTTTAAATTACAATATGATTTGAAACAGACCACTAATGTTTGTAATGTGATTCCATTTTCAAGACATTGAGCGCGCATATCTGCTTTGGTGCCTCTTATTGGAGAAATCTTGTGGTTTTGGACACTTTGGATCTTGGTTGTTTTTTTTTTTTTTTTTTTTTTTTTTTTTAATTTAAAAAAAAAAACCTGTTTTTTGTAGTCATCCATGTTTTCATTTATTTGCTGCTTTAGGTAATCCATCAATTACCTGCGGTATTGGCAATGTTATCAAAGTCGTACAATTCACAATATGAATCGGATGATTCATATTGTATTGTATGGGTGTACGATTTGAATATTGGATGATTCATATCGTATTGTATGGGTGTACGATTTGAATTGTATATCCAAATCGTAAATCCTAAATAATCGTACGATTATTGTATTAATCGTATCGATCATACCATAATCATATCAAATCGTATGATAATTGTAGACTGAGTAAATGGGCCCAGAAAATACTTAAAAAAATCAATCGATTATCATGTTTTATTCAAAAATTTTCCATTCTTTGTACCCTTTTTGATGCAGGACATGAAATTCAGATATGATGTGCAAGATTTCAGATTTAAGATCACATAGTTCATAAACAATTACACAAATTCCACATCACATACAAAAGTCCAAATATTCAATTAAAGGGAATCTTTGTGGGTCCAGGCCTACACACATTAGGGTTGGATCAATGAAAATTATGAACCAAACAATATTCAAAGGGAAATAGAAATCATCCACACATGCATGACAATCAATCCATAATTCAAGGAATTCCCCAATTTCAAATCAAGGAACCCTAGGGTGAGAAAAGAGATAGAAATTGGGGATTTAGGACAATCTAGGGTTAGAGTTTATAAAAATTAGAGATGAAACGAGGGAAACAAGAGAAAAACCTGATCCAAAACACTGTTCCCACACGTGGACAGTGGGCCTGGGGCGCTCGCATGTGCACAGGTACCTGACAGCATGTGCGAGGGGGCATCGATTGCGGAAAAACTCTCTTTAGCCTTGGTCGGCCAGGGGTGTGCTTTAAGACTCCGAAGTTTTGGGTCGATCCGAGCTACGGCTTGTGCGTGGTGCTCCGCCGAAGTTTCAGCCCTCCTGCAGGGTCAAAATCTGGAATTCTGCTGTAAAGAAGAAAACTGCTGCAACAAAGGATGAATTTGAAGCACGAATGGTGGTAGAAGGTGAAAAAGAGAGATGATGGAGGATGGAGGTGATCGGGATCGATGTGGCTTCGCACCACAGTAATTAGCTATTCGAAAAGGGAGGGCTTCGCACCCACTTTTGAATTCTTCCACAACTCACTAAGAGAGCAGAAAAATAAATCAAGAATTTTTATTAAACTTGAATGAATCAAAAGAACTATAAGGGGTGCCTATTTATAGGAAAAATCTTATACCCTAAACTCATGCCATGTGCGTAACCTATTACTTGGCAATGAAGTAAACTAAAATAAAAATCAAACAGAAAAATCTAAAGCGTTCATGATTTTCTGAATAATAACAATGAGCAAAACTTAAAATATGAAATCAATCCAACTAGTGGGCCATGATCATGAGATCCCATGATAGGCTTTTTTTGACTAACGGGCCCACTCTTTTAAATCAAAACTTCGTCTTCTAGCTAGGAGGCCCTCCCTGGACGTCGTCATCGATCTAGATCGACGGTGGGGCCCTCCTTCTGGCGTACGAGCGTACGGGGTGGTGTGCGTGTACACGTGGACGGCGTGCGCTGGATGTTCCCATCAATTCTCCCTGGCTGCGAAGATTTCGCCACTGGCGAAATAAAACTCTTGAACCGCTCCGAGATGTAAGGATCAAGTCTCTGAAGCTCCTCCTCAGCGAGCCACGTATTGGTTGAAGCTGGACGTGACTTCCACTTGACCAAGAACTTCTGAAACCCGCCGTCCGACATTAAAACTATCTGATGGTACAAGATATCCTCTATTTCTTCTCTGGGTGTGTGAAGGTTAGGTATGGTAGGTGGAGCCTGGGAAGAACAGTCGGGACGAGTAGGTATGGGAGGTAGAGGCTGGGAAAATGGGTCGGGACGGGTAGGTATGGGAGGTAGAGGCTGGAAAAATGGGCTAGGATGGGTAGGAATGGGACGTAGAGGCTGGGAAAATGGGTCTAAAGGGGGCCATGGATCAAGGGAAAGGTCTGGGGAATTAGGATGGTTAGGCGAAAGGGTGGACAATGCATCAATGACCCCTTGAAATGCAACTAGATCCTCTACATTGAATATGGAACTAATTCCCATAGAGGGTGGAAGATTTGTCACATACGCATTGAGACAGGTTTGTTTTATAATTTTGAATGGTCCAGCGCTATACGCGTGTAATTTTCGAACGGCTCCTTGAGGGTACCGCTCTGGCCTGATGCGGATCATCACAGAGTCCCTTACATTGAATTCCTTGAAACATTTATGTTGGTCTGCAGAAAGTGAGTAATGTTCATTACTAGTCATGATCTTCTGCCTGATTTCTTGATGCCATGAATGAATGTGATGCGCAAAAGACTCTGCAGGCTCTGACGGCCTATGGGACAGTGACATAGGGACAAGATCAATAGGTTTCCCAGGTTTATAACCATTAACGACTTCATAAGGACTGAGACCTGTGGACCTATCGACAGAACTATTAAACGCAAACTCGGCTATAGGTATTACGGTGTCCCATGTTCTGGTGTGCTCTATATCCCTCCTAGGGGGAGACTCATCCGGTAGATCATCAGGAACGACATCACGAAACTCATCCACTACCGGAATGGCCTCAGTGGGTAACTCTACACTAGCCTCTGGTGCACTCTCTCTAGCCACGAGGCCGCATATGTTGCACCCCTCAAAATAATGGTCTTGATGTCTCTCATGGGGTGGGGGTACGGGTGCACGCCTATGACTGATTCCTTGGCCACCTCCCTTCATTGCTCTATCCTCCTGTCCACCTGCCTGAGATTGACTATCTTCCTTAATGGTGGGGTTTGTCCTGAGGGAGGCCCCTATTTGGTCAAGGCGTTGATCTATGTTTTGTTCCAAGCGCTTAGCTCAAGACTCGATCTGCTGGGACAGCTTGTTTAGTGACTCTAGTAGTTGTTTCATGTTTAGTGTAGGGTGCTAGCTAAAACTATGACCTGTACGTGTGGGCGTACAACTTGCAACTCCACATAAGGACTTTCTACGACGACTATATGGGACTAAATGATCTTATGAGACTATATGAGGGAAACTACGCAGTGCTACTAAACTCCAGCAATATAGTTGTCAAAATAAAGGAATAACAGAAAGTTACAGCAGTGTAAATTGCTAACTTTCTGCTAACAGAAATTTCAGCAACTAATATCAGGGACTATGGACTCCTAAAAGCTACATATGATGAACTGAATGCATAATGGACTCAAACAAACTAAGCCCTCCTGAAGGGCTAAAATCTGGAATTCTGCTGTAAAGAAGAAAACTGCTGCAACAAAGGATGAATTTGAAGCACGAATGGTTGTAGAAGATGAAAAAGAGAGATGATGGAGGATGAGGGTGAATCGGGATCAATGTGGCTTCGCAACACGGTAGTTAGCTCTTCGAAAAGGGAGGGCTTCGCACCCACTTTTGAATTCTTTCACAACTCACTAAGAGAGCAGAAAAATAAAGCATGAATTTTTATTAAACTTGAATGAATCAAAAGAACTACAAGGGGTGCCTATTTATAGGGAAAATCCTATACCCCTAAACTCGCACTATGTGCGTAACCTATTACTTGGCGATGAAGTAAACTAAAATAAAAACTAAACAAAAAAATCCAAAGTATTCATGATGTTCTAAATAATAACAATAAGCAAAACCTAAAATATGAAATCAATCCGACTAGTGGGCCACAATCATGAGATCCTATGATGGGCTTTTCTTGACTAACGGGCCCACTCTTTTGAATCAAAACTTCGTCTTCTAGCTAGGAGGCCCTCCCTGGACGTCGTCATCGATCCAGATCAACGGTGGGGCCCTCCTTCTTCTGGCGTACAAGCGTAGGGGGGTGGTGTGCGTGCACATGTGGACGGCGTGCGCGGGATGTCTCCATCACTTTTGCTCATAAAATATGAATAGGCTCTCCCCTATTAAAAATGCCCTCCTTTGTTTTGAGAGAGAGAGAGAGAGAGAGAGAGAGAGAGAGAGAGAGAGATTTGGGGATTTTGATATTCAAAAACACAAAAAGCAAGATATCTTTTGATTCACTATGGAATTGAATGCCATCTCTAACGTATGTTTTTTACGACAATTTTTTAAAAAGGAAACAAAGGAAAATGACAAGAATCCTTTACTATTATGATATATATACCATACACATTTTCTCAATTGATAATATCATGATATGTATTACGTTTTTGGTAAACATTGATGGTAAATAGATGATTTATGAGTTTTTTTTTTTTTTTTTTCTTTTTTCTTCTCTATCTTTATGATTTTCTTATATCTTTTCATGTCTTATTATATATTTTTTGTAAATCGGAAAAAATCTTATGATTTACGGTATAATTTGCAATTCAATACGATTCAACTCCGATTTGATTTGGGATTCAGTATGATTCAACCCCTATTAGGATTTAAGATACTATAATGATTCTGACAACATTGGGTATTTCATATTTGTAGTAATAATGGTAGTTTCAGTAGAACATTCAGCAAAATATGTAGAGGAGAAAAAACCCTACTCACAAGATTTGCAAGTCAGTAAGTCCCCCAATGTCGCCGCCGAGATAACCCACAAGGCCTATGGATGATGATTTCCTAAAATATTGAAGGGGTGATCTTTCGTTATACGGGGAAGAAGAGAAGTTACATTAAAGAAAGAAAAAAAAGAAGCATCAATGAGTGATGGCAATTAACAGAACAAAGACTCACAATTCGGTCACCCTTTCACCAGTGCAATAGACCCCATCCCACTTCGAATTGCAAGGATCATTTGATTTATGCCAACTTGGCAGCGTGTGCTGCCATGCATCCCTTAGAGCTAGCAGTGCTGCCACTGCATAATTTATCTATTTGTTAGCCATTATCCTTTTTATCAAAGGACACCAGTATTTACACTCCACCCATTTGATTTGCTTAAGCCCTTTGGGTCCCACAATGGCAAATAAGTAGATTGAACCCCACGATATGTTGCATCATTGGACCATCCAATCCTATGAAACAACAAACCAGACCGCTCAGCCCTATGGACTTGATGTTACATACTGGTAAACCTTACAATACGTTCCAAATTCATTGGGCATGCAATTAGAACCACTCGGTGCTACTGCAAATAAAATGTTCCTTTGTTGGAAATAAATGGCCAATCGGCCATACATGTATGACTTCTCTTTGGTTTTTTACTCTTTGTATCTGGAATTTTCTTGTGCTACTTGCTAGTGGCTAGGCTTTTTAAGTTTAGAAACTATGTGAAGCACTCCACATACAAGTAGTTCTGTAGAGAGTTCATGATGATGTAATTGAATAGATATTAAAACAGACTTAGTGAAAATATCTCTTTAAAATGGTGGAGAGATGATCCACCCCTCTTGAATGCCACCTCACAAATCTAGGTGTTGGGCTGTGATATTGGTGTTTCTCGTCCTTCCGTAACATCTTCAAAGAAGGCCTATGGCGCAATTTCCTGGATTGACTGATAGATGTCAATTATATTAAGATGAAGGACATATCACCTACACCCAGCGGCCCACCTGATTCATGGATCAGACTGATTTTCAATACCGGTGATCTTCATGATGGGGTCTACCATTTGCATGGTATGGGTGTCCTACACAAGGACCATTGTTGGTTGGAAAGATCGGACTGCATGAAAAGTTAGCATTCATTCACCTATTTGCATATTTGAAATGCTAATGTTGATAGAAGAAAAAAATGGGTTGGAAAATGTTGTTGGATTTACATTATTGAGTAGGTAAGCAAGAATTTATTATTAATCACCAGGGGAAAAGGCCAATTACAACAGCAACAACGAAGGGAAAAAGACCAGACAGCAAGGAAAAAAACAACCAAAAACTAGAAAGCACAGCATATTAAGTCCTGTCACAACCAGAAACTGCAAGCACACCAAAGTACTTATTTAGGATATTCAGTTTGTACAAGTGGGACAAAGTAGTGATCCAGGCTATTGATTCAATGGGACCTGCTTTGGGTGGACCCCAGAGAAATCTCCGAAATTGGAATGGCATGGCAATTCGACCTTTGGTCTTTTTCCGGTTGGATGTGGGACTGACTGTATTGGTTTTTTTTTTTTTTGCTTAGCCATCTATTTGCAGGTCACCAGTGGAAGCATCAGGATTGCCCAAGCAAGACATTTGGTCTGTGGTCCATCCCCCATGGGGCCCACTAGATCATCAGATAGATGTTGATACGATCGTAAGTTTCAGGTAGCTTTTTTTTTTTTTCACACAAGCACTTACACTCCCACACATATTCAAGCTCACACCACAGTGGGTACTTGAACCCACGACCTCATGTTGAAACTCTCGTGAGTCTACCACAGGGGCATGAGTAAGGACCCCCAAGTTTTGGTAAACAAAGTACTTATTAGCCAAAAAGATAAAAGTGTGTTTGGTTCCCAACAGCACACAAGTACTTATCCCACCACCCACATCTACCATCCATCATGTGTATGTTGGGAATGGAGGAGAGAGGGGTAGTGTGGCCAACCCCTAGGGGGGCCCATCACTTGGCGCAACCCTATGTATAGGGCCTGCATAACCCATATCTCCACTTCTCATGAAATCTCTCTCATTCTCTCACCCTCCCTTCTATTTTTGGAAAAGCCGCACCTTCCTATTTGGAAAAAAGTCATGCCATCCTGTTTTGGGAAACGCCGTGCCATCCTATTTTTTGGAAAAAGTTGTGCCTTCCCTGTTTTGAGAAAAGTTGTGCTATCCCTATTTTTGCGAAAAGCCGCGCCATCTTTGTTTTTGGAAAAATCCGCCCCAACCCTGTTTTTCAGGAAAAGCCAAGCCAACCCTGTTTTTCAGGAAAAGCCACCAACCCTATTGTGCGGCCGCACTGACATCTGAGGTGAGGGAACAGGGAGATGAGGTAAGATATGTATCTTATATGGGGCCCATCCACTTGCAAGTTGAGTAGGACTATGTCGTTGACGCACCACCTTCGTTGTCAGATCGGAGATGTAAATTGGCTTGTCTTCCCGCATCTGGTTAATTTGAGTTGGCCACCGAGTATTCGTGTTTCAGCTCCCTAGATCAGTCATGCAATTGTATTGCTAGATCCATAACACAAAATAATAATAAATGCCACATTGTCTACTTCCTTGCCAATAGTGATATAAGAGCAAACGTCTAATATGGATCCGACCAGAAGATGGTGGAGTGGCTTGTTGACACACCTTTTATTGTTCGCATTGTGGTGCATTGCATAGTTGTCTAATTTTATATATGCGTGTAGTGGCACTACATGGATTGCATTATTTTGTTGCATGGCTATTTAAATTTGATGTGTGTCATGTTTATTTTCAGCGTCACTTGACCATTGCCATGGAGGGATTCCTTTTTGGTTTATCCGACTTTGATTGTTTCTACTATGCCCAATTGGGTAAGTGAAACTTTTGTGCTAGACCAATGATGACCATATTGCCTTTATGTCAATAGGTTTATATGGTGCCAACTTGATCCTTTTGACCCACTAATGATGATTGTGTAGGAATATTTAGTATTTAAAGATTCGTGTCTTGGATGTGTTTCCTGATTGACTTAAATAGAACCCTCCATCACTTGACGTAATGACTAAAAATGGCATGTCCAAATCCGTTGTCATCGATTTCTTGAGAGGAGAAGTTTGACATAAATAATTTTAATGATAGGCGTAGATCCGTCAATATATTGCTAGATGAAGAAAACATGTTTTACAAGTTAAAAACTATTATAAAGAAGATAGAGATAGATGATGAGGATGTTCTCATAGGCAACCTAAAACTCACTCATCAGAAATACAAAAGGTGGAAGAAGAAGAATAAAACTATCATAAAGATCTTAGTTCCATGCACAAGGATTTGATCCCCATGTACGAAGTCCATGGGTTGCCCTAGTTGAATCGTATGTCAAAATATTGAATGCCGAGATTAAAATGAAGCAAATGGAACTTGATGTATATAGAACGCCAATTGGGTGCACCATTAGGGATCAGATTCGAAAAATGGAACAGATGATGGCCGAATTGCAGAATGTAGGTTGTGCACTAACCAAAAACCAAAATTTCTTTTAGCATGTTTCGATGTCTCCTAAGCTCATGGTCTCACATTAAGTATATTTTGAATCACAATGAGATTATCTAAACTTTCAAAGACTTAATCCATCATCTAAAACATGAGGTTGATTCCAGCAGCGCAATTTATGCTACTGAGAGCTAAAAGAAAGTTAGCTGGTCTAAGAAAAGAGTCAAGAGTTCAGGCAGGCAAAAATTGGCAAAAAAACTCCCACCAATCAACCTAATCTACCCTATTGACCACCAGCTCCTCATTTTCATTCACATCTGCCCTGTTACCTGTCAAAGGAAATATCAATCTACACAGCAGATTTACAGCTTTACAGATTTACAGATTTACAGCAGATTTACAGCTAATATCTACAGCAGATTTACAGCTAATAGCAGATTTACAGCTAATATCTACAGCTTTGACTAATATGACAGTTATACAGATTTATTCTTTCCTTAATTAGGATATATTAGCTGTACAGTATATTTAGATAGATGTATATATGGTAGGGGCTGAAGATCAGCTTGTATTTCTTCCCTAAATAGCTTGTAATCTACCTATATAATGGGCAATTGTCAATGAAGAAAGGCAGACTTTTTCAAAAGGACTCTAAACTGTCATGGTATCAGAGCTATAGCTCTAAATTTCCATTTGTCTCGTGCTCTCAAGTTTCTTAGTCTCGGTTATTCTTGTTCTAGTTCTGTTGACCTCATGTCTTCCGATAAGTCTGATGTTTCTTTGATTCGTTTCAATGGCAAGAACTACTCTGCTTAGACGTTTCATTTCAGGATTTTCGTCAAAGGTAAGGAGCTGTGGGGACATGTTGATGGCAGTAACCTAGCTCCTGACAAAGACAAAGACAAAGACCGACACGCCAAGTGGGAAGTCAAGGACGCACAAGTTATGGCATGGATTTTGGGATCCGTTGAACCCAACATCATCTTGAACCTTCGATCTTCTCAGACTGCAGCTCAGATGTGGACATACCTGAAGAAGGTCTACAGTCAACAAAACACTGCTCATCGTTTCCAGCTTGAACATGAATTGACCACTCTCCAACAGGATAGTCTTTCTATCTCTGAATTTTACTCTAGATTCACTAATCTTTGGGCTGAATACACTGATATAGTTTATGCTGATTTACCATCCGAAGGTCTTAGTTCTGTTCAATCTGTCCATGAAACTACTCAGAGGGATCAATTTCTAATGAAACTAAGGTCTGAATTTGAAGGCACCAGATCCAATCTTATGAACCGAGAATCTGTCCCCTCCTTGGATACATGCCTAAATGATCTTCTTCGCGAGGAACAGCGCCTTCTCACTCAAACCACCATGGAACAACTACGATCTACATCTGTTCCTGTAGCCTATGCAGCACAAGGCAGGCCACGAAGCAGGGATATGAGCACTGTTCAGTGCTTCTGTTGCAAGGGATTTGGTCATTATGCTGCAAACTGTCCCCGAAAATTCTGCAACTATTGCAAAAAGGATGGCCATATCATCAAGGAATGCCTAACTCGACCCCCCAAGAAATCGGAGACAGCATATACTGTCTCAGTTGGCTCTTCTAGTGCGGGTAGTTTGGTGAGTACAACACAAAGTGCTCCTGCTCCTGCTCCCGTTTCAGTCCAACCCGTGACCCCTGACATGATTCAACAAATGATCATTTCTGCATTTTCAGCTTTAGGACTCTCAGGTAAACCCTTCACTATATCATCTCCTTGGTACTTTGATTCCGGGGCTTCCCATCATATGACAAACAATGCTGCTTCTCTTACCAATGTAAACAAATATTTTGGAAATCTCAAAATTCATACTGCTGATGGCAATCATTTACCTATCACGGCCACTGGTGATGTTTCCTCCTCTCTCACTGATGTCTTCGTATCTCCCGGTCTTACTACTAATCTTGTGTCTGTCGGTCAGTTAGTTGATAATGATTGTAAAGTAGAGTTTTCTAAATCTGGTTGTGTTGTGCAGGATCAACAGTCAAGGCGGATGATCGCGAGGGGGCCTAAAGTGGGACGTCTTTTTCCTCTTCAATTTCCTTTGTCTTCTTTTTCTTTGCCTTTTGTCGCTTGTAATTCTGCTCATGTTGATTACCGAGCGTGGCATAAACGTCTCGGACATCCAAACTCTAATGTACTTCATGCTTTATTGAAATCTGGTTTTCTTGGGAATAATGAAACACCATCTCTTAGTGTTGTTCAGTTTGATTGCAATTCTTGCAGACTTGGCAAAAGAAAAACTCTACCCTTTCCTTTTCACACACCGCATGTTGTCAAACCTTTCGATCTGATACATAGTGATGTGTGGGGTATGGCACCAGTCATTTCGCATGCTAATTACAAATACTTTGTCACTTTTATTGACAACTATAGTCGTTTCACATGGATTTATTTCCTTCATTCCAAAGACGAAGTATTTTCTGTTTTTAAGATTTTTCATGCATATATTCAGACACAATTTTCGGCCCATGTCAAAATCCTTCGTTCTGACAATGGGGGTGAGTATATGTCTCATTTGTTTCAGGACTTCCTACAGAATCATGGCATCATCTCTCAACGGTCTTGCCCTTCGACACCTCAACAAAATGGAGTGGCTGAAAGGAAGAACCGTCACCTTCTTGATGTGGTTCGCACTCTTCTGTTAAAATCTTCCACGCCCTCTCGATTTTGGTGTGAAGCTCTTTCCACTGCTGTCCATCTCATTAACAGATTGCCTTCTCCCACATTGAACCATGACTCACCTTTCACCAGGTTATTTGGTCACCCTCCAACTTATTCTAACCTTCGTACCTTTGGTTGTGTCTGTTATGTTCATCTTCCTGCACATGAACGCACAAAACTTACGGCTCAGTCAATTAAATGTGCTTTTCTAGGATATTCAGTACAGCAGAAAGGTTTTCTTTGCTATGATCCAAATCTGTGTCGCATTCGAGTTTCTAGAAATGTGATTTTTTTCGAAAATCAATATTTCTTTTCTACCCATCAAGATCATGTTTCTCCTTCATTTTCTGTTTTGCCTATGTTTCCTAACTCTCTTGCAGATCCAGTCCCTTCTAAACCTCTCCTAGTGTATCGACGACGCTCCACCGCCACTTCCCACCAACCTTCAGCACCTCCTGAGCCCCCTCAAGCTTCTTCCCCGACTGCTGCTCCTGTTTCAGCACCTGCACCTCCCTCTCTCCGACTCAGTACTCGGGTTCGTAGACCCCCAGATAGGTTTGGTTTCTCTTCTCCTTCATCCTTCACAGCCACTTTGTCGTCTATTTCTCTTCCTTCATCTTATAAACAGGCAATGGAGCATGAGTGTTGGCGAAAAGCAATTGAAACCGAACTTCTCGCAATTGAAGAAAACCAAACATGGGATGTTGTTCCATGTCCCTCCTCCGTGAAACCCCTTGGCAGTAAGTTCGTGTTTTCTATCAAGCTTAATTCCGATGGGTCCATAGATCGTTACAAAGCTCGGTTAGTGGCACTTGGCAAAAAACAAGAATATGGTCTCGACTATGATGAGACCTTTGCACCGGTCGCCAAAATGACCACTGTCCGAACTATACTCGCTCTTGCTCATCCCAATCCTGGCCCTTACATCAAATGGATGTTAAGAACGCATTTCTCCACGGTGATCTCAAGGAAGACGTTTACTTGAAACTTCCCTCTAGTATGCCCACTTCCTCACCTACTGATGTTTGCAAACTGAAACGTTCTTTGTATGGTTTGAAGCAGGCACCAAGAGTATGGTTTGAGAAGTTTCGATCCACTTTGCTTAGTTTTTCTTTCACTCAAAGTCAGTATGACTCCTCTCTTTTTCTACAAAGGACATCCACAGGTATCGTCGTCCTCCTTGTTTATGTGGACGATATCGTCATCACTGGCTCTGACTTGGAGGCAATCTCTGCGGTTCAGACTTTGTTGAATTCTACATTTCACATGAAAGATCTTGGCCAGCTCACCTATTTCTTGGGTTTAGAGGTGCATCATCAGCCGCACGGTCTCCTCTTGCATCAGCACAAGTATAGTCAAGATCTGGTTCAGCTAGCCGGTCTCACCAACGCTACTTCGGTTGACACCCCCATGGAACTTAATGTGAAATATCGACGTGACGAAGGGGAGCTTCTTGAGGATCCTACTACCTATCGGAAGTTGGTTGGTAGTCTTATCTATCTAACCATTACCCGACCATACATCTCTTATGCTGTTCATACCGTCAGCAAATTCATGCAAGCACCGAGGCATCTCCATCTATCTGCAGTCCACCGCATAATTCGCTACATTCTTGGGACACCTACTCGTGGCTTATTCTTCCCTTCCGGTTCTTCACTTCAGCTACAAGCCTATAGTGACGCTGACTGGGCTGGCTGCCCAGACACCAGGAACTCTACTACCGGCTGGTGTATGTTTCTTGGTGATGCCCTTATCTCTTGAAAATGCAAGAAGCAGGACCACGTCTCCAAATCATCTACTGAGGCCGAGTACCGAGCCATGTCTGCAGCATGCTCCGAGATCATTTGGCTGCGTGGTCTCCTCACAAAGCTCAGTTTCATTCCCGTACATCCTACTCCACTCCATGCTGACAACACTAGTGCCATCCAAATTACCGCAAACCCAGTCTATCACGAACGCACCAAGCACATCGAGGTTGACTGTCACTCAATCAGGGAAGCCTATGATCATCAAGTCATCACTCTTCCACATATCTCCACAACTTTGCAGATCGCCGATATCTTCACAAAATCCATGCCATGTCAGCGCCATCATTTTCTCGTTAGCAAATTGCTGCTTGTCGATTTACCAGCATCAATTTGAGGGGGGATGTCAAAGGAAATATCAATCTACACAGATTCTGACTTCTGATTCTGATTCTGACTTTACTGATTCTGATTCTGACAATTCTGATTCTAATATTTACAGCAGATTTACAGCTAATAGCAGATTTACAGCTAATAGTAGATTTACAGCTAATATCTACAGCTTTGACTGATATGACAGTTATACAGATTTATTCCTTCCTTAATTAGGATATATTAGCTGTACAGTATGTTTATATAGATGTATATATGGTAGGGGCTGAAGATCAGCTTGTATTTCTTCCCTAAATAGCTTGTAATCTACCTATATAATGGGCAATTGTCAATGAAGAAAGGCAGACTTTTTCAAAAGGACTCTAAACTGTCATTACCAACATTAAACACCCCAATATTAGCCATACCCATCTCAAAATCACTTGTACCCACCTAGGCAACATCCAATGAAACCTTTATAACAATCTCAAACCTGCAATGTCTACACAGAATCGTTATCATTTTGGCAATTGCGGCACAGCTTAATTTGGAGTTATATAAGATGGATGTGAAAACTACATTCTTGAATGAAAATTTGTAGGAAGATATTTATATGGAACAACCCATAGGATATGCTAATAAAGATCAAATGAGTAAGATATGTAAGCTCTTAAAGTCTATTTACGGGCTAAAATAATCGTCAAGGCAATGGTATATGAAATTTCATGATGCGATCACTTTATTTGGATGTTTTATGTGCAAAGAAGACCATTGTGAATATGTGAAGCGATCTGAGTGACTTTTTAATAGTATCCTTATATGTTGATGATATCTTACTAATAGTCAATGATGTGGGAATGTTGTTTTCAACCAAGGATCTTCGAACTTTGAAATAAAAGACCTTGGTGAAGCAAATTACATACTAGTAGTTAGGATTATTAGGGATCGCTTGAAGAAGTTTGGGCTTATTGCAAGCATCCTATACTAAGAAGATTCTGGAGCGTTTAAAAATGCACAATTATAAGCCAGTCGAAACTCCGATCGATAAATACCTCAAGTTGAATTATAGTATGTGTCCCTATTTTGATGTTGAGAAGCAATCCATGTCATCTATGCCATATGCCAATGGGATAGGCAACCTCATGTATGTTATGTTATGTACTAGGCTAAATATATGTTATATCATGGGACTTGTAAATCAATATTTAATTAATCTAGGCCAAGCACATTGACAAGTAGTTAAAAAGGATTTTCCACTACATGTGAGGAAAGAATGAATCCATGTTTTATCATTGTAGGACTAAGTTGAGGGTGTTGGCTTATTATATTGCTTCTTAGGTAAATGATTAAGATGAAAGCAACTCTACTTCAAGCTATGTGTTTATTATGAATGCCATGGTGTTGTCTTATGGTCTAGTAAGAAACAATCTTCAAATACTTTATCAACTATGGAAGTTGAATATATTGCATGTTGTGCAAACATTTTAAGAAGATGTGTGGATTTTGAGTTTTTTTTTTTTTTTAATTGATTAATTAATTTTTATACTTTGGGTGTTCTGACTGCTAAAGGTCTTCTCTTAATTAAGATGACATCATATTCTTCATCGATCTCGCTAAGGATAAAAAATATCATGAGAAATTCAAACATTTTGAGATTAAATTTACTATATCAGAGATCATGTGAGAGATGGGCATGTTGTCCTTGAGTACATTTTCACTAAAAAAATGTTGGCTAATCGCATGATGAAGCCCGTTACTGGAAATTTATTTGAGATGCTTGTCAAGTAGATAGGACTCAAGAGATCTTAATATCTTTTTTGTAAGTGGGAGTTTGGTACTTTCATCCCCACTAGTTATGATGGTAGATATCCCATTACCCACTATTCAAAGACTTACACATGAAATGGGATAGAGTCCATGTACTCTAAAGAACGGATGATGTGATTTGTTAATTTTTATATGCATAATGAGATGTATCTTTTATAGCCACATTATATATACATGCATAATCAATCTTTCTAAGCCTTGGCTAGTCCCACATTTCTGACTCTTGCTGTATGTATACGATGTTAGTCAATATTGCTGGAGTGAATGAGGTTGGTTGTGTATCCCACTACGGGGTTGAGTGAGAGATGTTGGGAATGAAGGAGAAAGGGGGGTAGCACAGCCGACCCCTAGTGGAGCCCCCTACTTGGCGCGTCTCCCCACTTATGGGGGCTATGGGGGCTTATATACGCGCCCCCCCATCATTCACACATGTGAGAGATGGGCATGTTGTCCTTGAGTACATTTTTACTAAAAAAATGTTGGCTAATCGCATGATGAAGCCCATTATTGAAAATTAGTTGAGATGCTTGTCAAGTAGATAGGACTCAAGAGATCTTAATATTTTTTTTTGTAAGTGGGAGTTTGGTACTTTCATCCCCACTAGTTATGATGGTAGATATCCCATTACCCAGTATTCAAAGACTTACACATGAAATGGGATAGAGTCCATGTACTCTAAAGAACGGATGACGTGATTTGTTAATTTTTATATGCACAATGAGATGTATCTTTTATAGCCACATTATATATACGCGCACAATCAATCTTTCTAAGCCTTGGCTAGTCCCACATTTCTGACTCTTGCTGTATGTATATGATGTTAGTCAATATTGCTGGAGTGAATGAGGTTGGTTGTGTATCCCACTACGGGATTGAGTGAGAGATGTTGGGAATGAAGGAGAAAGGGGGGTAGCACAGCCGACCCCTAGTGGAGCCCCCTACTTGGCGCGTCTCCCCACTTATGGGGGCTATGGGGGCTTATATGCGCCACCACCCAATGACATCATTCACACACTCTCTCTATCATTCTCTCACCCTCCCCCTAGTTTTTTTTTTTTTTTTGAAAAGTCACATCATCTTTCGCGTCTCCTCACCTATGGGGGCTTATAAAACCCCCCCTTTCAATGAGATCATTCACGCTCTCTCTTTATCATTCTCTCACCCTCCCCTTAGGTTTTTATATATATATATATATAGAAAAGTCGCATCATCTTGTTTTTAGGAAAAGCCACACCATCTATTTATTTATTTATTTTTTTTGGAAAAGTCGTGCCATCCCTGTTTTGGGAAAAGCCGCGCAATCCATATTTTTCAAAAAAGCCGCACGAATCCTTTTTTTATGAAAAGCCACATCAACCCTATTGTGTGATTGCACTGACATTTGAGGTGAGGGAATAGGGGATGAGATAAGATATGTATGTTATGTTTGGCTCATCCACTCATAAGTTGAGTGACATGGTGTTATTGGCACACCACTTCTGCCGTCGAATCGAGGATATGAATTGACTTGTCTTCCCACATGTGGTTGATTTGAGTAGGCCACACAGATATGGTGTTTCGGCTCCCTGAATCAGTTATATAATTGTATCACTTAGTCCATTATCATAATAATCTAATAATTGTCACGGCTACATATACGCCTAAGAGTGGGCCAACCTTTAATGTGGATCATCCATCATTAGGGCCTAACTTTAAAGTGGATCATCCATTATATTATATGGGGCCCACCTCGGATGTGGGTCATTCATCATTAGGAATTATTCTTCGATATGAAACTTGAAATTGCACATGGTGTACGATACCACGGCTATGCGCGAAAGCTTGGAGAAGTTATAAAATGAAGGTGGTTTCAAGCCAATAGTAGGTCTAATCACATATACTACAATAGATATGCCATTCAAGCAACTAGTTTATATATGATAGTGTATATAACTCCTAACATTTATCTAGTCATGCATACATATGATTCACTAATCAATCACATAAGCATAATTAAACAAGTGCTCAAATGATAATCTCAAATACAAGCATGTATAGTGGTTCGGTTTTCCTACTCTACTCTCAGCGAACGCACTCAACCCACGAGAATACTAACTTCTACTATCAGAGGTTTTAAATCAGGTTCACTTTTAACCTTTACAAGTGTAGACTCCCACCGGAGGCCTACACAAAGACTTACCAATGTACTTACCTGTGTCGGTGCCCTACGTAAAGACTTACCACGTATACGATTGTGTTGGTGGCCTACTCTAAGGACTTATCCGCATACATACTTGTGTCAATGGCATACACAAGGAGTTATCCATGTACACACTTGTGTCGGTGGCATACACAAGGACTTACACATGTACTTACCTATGTAGGTGGTGAGATAATCCTACACAAGAACATACGCGAGTTTGGGTTATAAACTCTACACTCAATCCTACACAAGGAAGGAGTGTGTGGACACTTACAATTAGATAACTTGTCGGATTACCTTTTGTAGCGCCTTCTCAGGTTGCTTGATCGATGCTATCCGATGCTTCAATTAGCTTCCATTTTTCTCCCCTGATTGTTGATGTCGTGCATTGTCAATGCTTCAACTCTAAGATTAAACACCTTGCATGCGATGCACCTTTGAGGTGACCAAGGTTATGGGAGGTTGGGTAGAATCTCCTAAACTTCTATTGCATCAAATGTCATTTTGTAAGAAATTGATTTGCAATGGTTATGAAATGGCTAGTTAACGGCTTTGTCAATAGGATCGAAATGGCCTTTGATGGGATCGAAGGTCCTTCAATAGGATCAAGCCCTCTGGTGATCCCATCGAGAAAATCCAGAATTATCTTTATTAGTCATTGGACTCATTCTTCTATCAGATTTAGTGGACATTCTATTGGATTGAGTTCCATCGACAGCCTGTCATGGGATCGACGACCACTCGAAAACTATTATTTTGGGCATACGATTTCATTGCAACTTCACACATCTTTTATCCTTATTTATCATGTTCCAATTAAGCTACTAAAGCTAATGGATGATTAATAAGGTTTACCTATATATCTATTATTATTTAAAGGTTATAGGGTTGTTTTTGGGTTAAAGATTAGGGTCACTAAGGCACCTCATTTACTTATTCTTTGCTCCTTGATGCTCACATTCTCTTGTATTTTCGATCTTCAGCTTCAGCTTCCAAGGACTTAATTGATTACATGACACACAAACTCATGTGATTGACAAATAAAGTGCACAAATCAGTGCACTAATAAGACTATCCTTATGTAGGGCCCACCTTTGTATGGGTCACCATCATGTGGGCCTACCATCAATTTTATGTCCATCATGTGGGGCCCACCTTCAATATCAACCACCCATCATGTGGAGTCCACCTTCGATGCAGACCGTCCATCATGTGGGTCCCACCTATGATGTGGGTTGTCCATCATGCAAGGCCTACTTTGGAAGTGGGCCATTCATCATTAGGGGTTGACCTTTTGATTTGGCTGACCATCATATGAGGCCCACTTTGATGTGGGTCATCCATCATGCGGGGCCCACCTTCAATATATGTTGCCCATCTTATGGAGCTCGCCTTTGTTGTTGACCATCAATTTGTGGGCTCCACCTTCAATGTCGGCCATCCATCATGCGGGTCACACATTTGATACAGATTGTCTATTTTACGGAGCGAGTAGGAAAGTAAAAAAAGTTAAAACGTTTTCTGGTGGTGACAATAAATAGCCTTATAGTGCTAAGTTACTTTTTGAAATTTTGTCTATACAATTAACTTTAAAAAAAATAAAAATAAAAAAAATTAGTTCTTGAAAAAGTTAATTATGGAATGGTATCTGAATAGGCCCTAATAAACTACAAGGCTAGGAAATCTAGCAATAATTTGCCAAGGAAAAAAAAAAATCCACTTAGAGCAAGAAGAGCAAAAGAATAAGAAATCTCATGTGATGTGTACTTAGAATGGACTTTCCCAGCGAAAGGAATTCTAGAAGTGAGAAAAACAATGGGAAGAATTTCACTCCCAAATAGCTATCTAAAACAATAATTGGACCCCAATCAAAGAGTCAAATCTCCAATCTTCCTAAAAAAGTAGTTGTTTCTGTTTCAGTACACCAACGAGTTAGTGGTCAAGATTTCTCTTCCAGTTTTCATCTAATTCTCATTTTGTTTTGATGAATTGTGTCATGTTCGCAAACAAAAAAATAATAATCCTGCAATCCCCACTTAGAATTGTTAATGCTTTGGCAGTGTTTTATAAGCCGCATGACCTCAATCATTGAGTTTTGGGGTTTATGCTTTTAGTGGGATTTACAAAAAAATAATGAAACAATGCTCTTGCGTTTGGATACACAGAAGAGCTTTTTCTTTTCTTTCAAATGCAATATGAGAAAACAGAGTTTCATCTTGGAAATTCTAGTCAAGGGTGATAATCCAAATTCACAAATTATTTTTCTTGACTCCTGAAACGGTCATGACCCAAGCTCAGCCGTAGGTCCTGAAATGGCTTTATGATCCACCACAAGTAATGGAGAGTTTGGGCAGAGATTATCATAAGAGCAAATCTCTCTCTGATTATCATAAGAACAAATCTCATAAGAACAAATCTCTCTCTCTCTCTCTCTCTCTCTCTCTCTCTCTCAAACCCAAACAAGTAACGCCGGTGGATTGATGTAAGATGAAAACTCTCACTTTCAAACCCAAGGAGAAAGAAAAGAGATGAGAAGAAGAAAGAAAAGAAGAGGAAGATGAGTATTTCTTTCATGTCTTTCCAGAGAGGAGAACCCAATTCAAGTAGAATAGAGAAGGATACTACGTTACCATCTTGACCGTGCGAATCGCTTGAGACCATGTAAAGGTGCACTGCAGCAGCAAGTAACAACAACAGCCATGTCCATGGCATCGTCGCCATGGCCGGTTAAGGAGAGTGACCAGAGACCAGTAGAAGAGAATGCTGTGAACAGACGATGGAAATTGAAGGAGAAGCTCACGACTGTCGGATTAATCCCTAAAAAAGCAGCGGTTTGTTAGCAGAATTGAGTACAGAGCAACCTCCATTCTCACATCCCAAAGATAGATGGATCCACCAACACCATGACTAGCATGTTTGCATAATGGGATGTATGATGTATTGAAAAGTCTTCAAAAGTCTCCTCGTCTGTAACTTTCATGTGACCACTTCTCGTCGTGTG
Organism: Magnolia sinica; assembly: GCF_029962835.1. NCBI lineage: Eukaryota > Viridiplantae > Streptophyta > Magnoliopsida > Magnoliales > Magnoliaceae > Magnolia > Magnolia sinica. The sequence goes on along the minus strand of NC_080585.1, from coordinate 46,773,949 downwards.
AATGAGAAAGAAGTCTGGATTGGATTTTTGCTTGTTTGACCATTTACTGGTCTCACAGGATTAAGCAATGAAGGTATAGGTTTGAATTCCATTTCTGCCGGATTTAAATCTGTTAATTGCTATTAGAATTGTGCAAATTTTAGTGCTCACAGTACTTTTTTTTTTTTTTTCACGCCATGGTGTTGCTTTCCCAGCACATCGGGTCGTGTATAAGGTGGGCTTCACCATTGAGATCAAATGGGGGAGAAAATATGGTTTTTTGGCTAATTGGGTGGTCCACGTCCATACATTGAGCAAGATTTAGATCAACGTCTGTCCATTGATTTCGGTATTGTAGCTCACCTGATAAGCAGGCAGCACTGGTTATTGCTACAGGTGATCTTTATTGTGCAGCCCACAGTTTGCACGGTTCAGATTCTCCACAGTGACCCATTTGTGGATGGAGCATGACCCACAAACTACACTGAGAAGCTAATATTACCAATCTGATTTGTTTTCCTTGGAATTTGGACCATTTACTATTTAAATTTTAACCATCCATTTGATAGTCATCAATTGGATGGTTGGGTTTTCTCGATTGGTGTAATTTCAGAGATATGGTCCATTTACAATATGTCCACAATTTCGATGATATGGAATAACGTATATGGGTGCAACACGGGAGGAGGATGAGTCACACCCTTTCCAAACGTATCATAGGAGTCTCTTTCGTGGAAAGACCCATACGAGGTGTTAAAGACGATTGTAGTATAGTTCATATCATCAGATGATCAGTGCTGTCTAGGGCTGAAAGTCCGGCGGGTTCAACTTGACCCACCCATAGCTGACCCGACATTTGGTTGGGGTTGTGCAGTATGCATCGGGTTCAGTCTTGAGCTTGGGCTATACAAACACCAACCCAATAAAACTTGGGTCATGATTGAGTTAAGGTCTCGGGTTGCCCAACCCAACCTGAGCCCGATCGATATATAAGTTACAAATTATAATTGAGTGTGAATCGGCTTGAGTTGAAAGCACATAAAATTCTAGTGCCATTAGGTCTCATTGGTCCACGTCATTTCTAATGACTCAAGCTAACAGGATACTCTCCTTCCCAAATAGATTAAGTGCTATAAGCACGACTTTTAAAGAAGTATATTTTAGCTTATTTGTTTAGAAAAAATGAAGTTCTTTACTCTCTCTCTCTCTCTCTATATATATATATGTAGAGAGAGAGAGAGAGAGAGAGAGAGGGAAAAGGTACTATGCGCTCGACCTCACGATAAGCTACTGTGAGGTCGAGCTGTGTGGGCCCCACTGTGATGCGTGTCGACCATCAACACCGTGCATTTGATGGGTACCCTCTAAATTATGGGATATGCCAAAAATCAGCCGTATACGGAACTTAGGTGGGCCATACCATCTAAAATCATGTGAAGACACCGTTAAAACATATAAAATCACTTGGTGGGGCCCACCTGAGTTTTGAATGTTGCTAAAACTTGGTCTGAACCCTCATCCAAGTGGGATGCACATAATGGATGGGCTGGATTTGCAAACCACATCTCGGTGGGCCCAAAAAATGATTATGAATGTTTTAATGGTGCATGGCCCCTCCCCACTTCTGTATGTGGTGTGGCCCACACAAGTCACGGATTGACTTGATTTTTGAAACCTAGGCCCACGATGGAATGGTGCATCTGACTGATGGGGTAGATGTTCGAAACGCATCACGGTGGGGCCCACACAGCTTGACCTCATGGGACGGACTCGTGAGGTCGAGCGCATAGTACCTTTTCCCTATATATATATATATATATATATATATATATATATATATATATATATATGGAAAAGGTTCTATGGTGTCGAGCTCATGGGAACTCCCATGAGGTCGAGCTGTGTGGGCCCCACTGTGATGCATGTTGACCATCTACTCCATCAGTCAGATGCACCATTCCATGGAGGGCTTGGGGCTTAAAAATCAAGTCAATCCGTGATTTGTATGGGCCACACCACATACAAAAGTTGAGAGGGGTTACCCTCCATTAAAACATGCATAATCATTTGTTGGGCCCACCGAGATGTGGTTCACAAATCCAGCCCATCCATTATGTGTGTCCCACTTGGATGAGGGGTCAAACTAAGTTTCAGATGCATACAAATTTCAGGTGGGCCCCACCAAGTGCTTTTATATGTTTTAGACGACCGTGTAGAACCCGCCCCACACACCCCCCCACACACACACACATGTATTGAATTATAATAGATTAATGTAATAACATAAATATTAGCATATATCTACCCGATTGAGCCCGCTTAAGTTGGACTTGGGTTGAGAATTCCTAACCTAAGGTTGAGTTGGGTTAGAGTTAAGGTACAGGAACCTTGGGTTGGACTACGGTTGAACACCAACCCAACTCAACCCGCCGGGCTTTCAGCCCTAGTGCTGTCAGTGCACAATAAGTCAAGAGTACTCCCAGTAGACAGCCCAATCGACTGATCTGAACTGTCGGATACATTCATAACACATGTCATAGGCTACAATAAAAAATCGCATATCTGGATGATGCAATTCATCCTTATTTATTTTATTTTATTTTATTTTTTTGTTTTTCAACAATCCATTTTTCCAATCCACTGATAGGATGGCTATAATTGTAATAGTGACAAATGCCATTGGCCTGCCCGATCACAATAGCGTCGAATGCTAATCCAAAGATGCGGCATCAAACGTCCATTCCAGGATGGCCCATCTTGGCCATTCATAAGGTGGTCCCTACATTGCATGTGTCATATCTAACATAATTGGTTTGGCCATTCATAACATGGTTCCCACGTTGCAAATAAATGAAATTTTCACCCATTAGTGTTGTTCCTTATTTCTGGTTGAAAAAGCCGGTAGTAGCATTACATAAGAAATAAGAAGGAGATGAAAAGATCTTCGGGATACTTGAGTGCTTGTTGCGGAATCATAACTGACGTAAATTCAATTTTATACGTCAATAGGTGGTCGATGAAGCAATGCTGTTGAATTACTCAAAAATCTAATAAACAAAGAGAGAAATGCCATTGAGCTATTCGAGGTACAACAAGTGACCAAGAGGAACAAAGCTTGGGTGATAAAATAAAAACAGTTACAAAAGAAAAATGTAACAAAAAGAAGAATATAGAGAAAGACTTTTTGAATGTCATAATTGTTGCAGCAATGGAAGAAAGATTTGAAAGAATAAACTACAACAAAACTCTATAAATAGCGGAGGAATTTAATAAAATAAAAACACACAATCCCAACAATTAAAAACAAATCAAACAAATCTATCAATTTAATTTATCTCAACTTATACTATGAGTAGCGATAAATCTTAGCTATAATCTTAGTTGTAATCCAAATCTACACTCATACACTGGATTTAATGTCTATTTAATATCATACGCATTCTTGTAGTTGCTCCTAGTGACCGATTGTGAGGTTTATTTTATTTTTATTTTTTTTTTTTTTTGTTGCAATGGTATTCTAAAAGTCCTTTTTTGTGGAAGGCACAAAGCAACCTATATTTGGAGGAAGAACAACACCATTTGATTATTGCTTGATTGTTATAAAATTTTGCATGTGGTTGAGTAAGTGACCGATATTCTTAGAATTTGGTCATATATGTTCATATTTTTTGTATTGAATTGAATGACTGAGTTTGCAAGATATGTTCAGGTGAATCCAAATTTTGAAATTAGGTAGAGTTTGGGTGCACTATTGAATTGAACGACAATAATTTTAAACGGATTACAATCTTTACCCTCATTTGAAAAATAGATGAGAAAGGAAACACTCATATAGCAAATGGAATTCAGTTTACTTCCAACCTAATATGAAACTTATCAATTTCTTCTCCACTTCTGAGGACGTGAGGGACTTAGTTCAATTTCTACATATAACCCTTCCTGTATATCTTCATCTTCTTCAAACAAATCATTTGTTAATGAAGGGGCTGAAGAGCCCATAGTCAATCTGTCCTCAAACACTAGCGGATCTCCAAATGCATATGTATCCTTGGTCAACCACTTTGGAACATTTAATATAACATGCCAGTCATCTCTTGTTGGATCCTTGTAGTAGAAGACCTGAGATGCTTGAGAAGGATGGATAAATGACTCATCATCTTCATTAACCTTCCTTCTAAACCTTCCTAAATTGACAAATATCAAATTTGTTTCAGAATCTACTTAACATCCATTTGAAGTATCTTCGATATGCATCCAATTATAGTTGAATAGTGTGATTTTGAAGTCGAAGTAATCTAATTTAAGAATTTGTCTAATTATACCACAGTAAGTGGCTTCCTATTCTACAATGTTCTTGTCATTGGCACTCAGCCTGAAAGTAGTTAACACCTCCATAGAGACCTCATTGTTTTTTGTTGTAAAGTTCTTTTCAGAGTCTAATGTGCTAAAAGTATATCCATTTACTAACTATGTACTATATGATGTGGTTGTATAGTTAGGACCATGAACGATTATCTTAAATTGTGACATTTCTTCATTCTCTAATTGATCCCCTAACCAAGCATTGTAGTCTATTTGTTTTTCTGTTGATAGATTACCCCTACAATTTTGTCCCCTATGTGTTTGGCCATGAAGGTATGCATTGTACTTCCTACAAATCACATACCATACAATGTAAACAACATTTTTTTTTTCTTTACATTAAGCCATCTAATGTACATTAAGGATAGAAGAAAATACTTTCATTAACTTACTTCTCCCATTGAGCATTTTCAGCATGATGTTGTAATACCTATCTGCATACTTGTTGATATTGTGCATTACTAAGAACATTGATATTGCGCATTAGTAAGAACATAACTTTTTCCTTTCTTATCGATTTGGAAATTATCAACATTCTCATCACCCTCATCATAGAATATCTTTTGTACTTGCTTATATCTTCTTAACTTCTTATCGGGCCCGTTGTACATGGATTCTTAACAGATTCTTCTAAGATGTAGTGTTCATGAATAAGTTTGATTTCCTATATACTTTTTGTATGTTCTCATCATCCTATTCAGTGTTAAAATCAAATATCGATAGAAAAAGGCTATTGTAACAAAGTTTATCAATTCTTACAGTTAATATTACCCCTTAAAAGGGTACATCCACCGATATTTGATGGGTCCATAAAGTTGTGCCTCCTTTGCCAAGTGAATAATTAGGTGTGTCGTTGGAACAAAAAATGATGGAGGAAAATAATTTTCGAATACACATAATGTTTGCACTATTTTGTTTCTCATATTTTGAAGTTCTTCACGATTAATAACGTTTGAACATATGACGTTGAAGAATCTTAACATTTTACAAATGATGGCACACGATGTCTTCTTTTTCCCTAAAAACGAGTGCATCAACAATACCGGCAGCAATTGCTGCATCACAATATTATAATCATGGACTTTAGGGCCTTGAGTTGACAATTCTCCAAATTGATGCGATATGTCCAGTTTGCACTATAGCATTTCGGAACTTTCAAATTGTTTAAGGTTTGACGAAACAAGTGTCTTTTAAATGTGGACAACATGAAAGGAACTTTAGGTAAGAATAATATGTTGTTCCTTTCTTCTGGCCATAATGGCTTTTTTTTTTTTTTTTTTTTTTTTTAATCTTCATAAGCTGAAGATCTTGACAAGCTTGTAAACCATCCTTAGTCTTATCCTTCATGTCCAAGATTGTTGCAACGAGGTTCTCAGTGACCTTCTTCTTAATATGCATTATATTCAGATTGCGACAAATGGACATATGCTCTTAGAATGGAAAATAAAAAAAGATTGATTTCTTCGTCCAAGTAGTAATGTTGTGCAAGTCATCCTTGAACTTCTTCCTATTCTTTCACACTTGCTTTCCTAGCTCAGTTTTAATATTATTCATTTTATGTAGTACATCAGATCCCAACATTCTCAATAATCATCAAGTTAACACTACAATATCAAACTTGGACTCTAATGTTCAAGCTAGATGTGAATTGTGAAAATTCATGATTCAATTAATGTTTAAAACTCTCAAAATTGAAAATTAATAAAACTAACTCAACTTTGAAACTTAAAAAATAACTTGATCTAAGCTTAAAAAATTCTCATCAAACCATGTACCTTTCTATATTCAGATTACCTAAACAATACTTGAATTTATAGAATTTCAGCTTAAAAAAAATGTTTTCAAAAAATTTAGCCCAAAATTAGCAAAAGTTAGCACTAATTAAAGATTTTTTTTTAATTTTTTTTCCAGAGGAAATGCTACCCCCCTACCCTAAATAATACATTATTTTTAATATTAAAAAGATATGCAATAAAGTGACCTGAGAGCAATTCAATTATAACCAAGTAGATAGTAGAGAGTACCTGAAATGACGAATATGCACGAGTTTTTAACTTTTCAGTAATCAGTGCAAGCAAAACAGAAACTAACTGCTAAATTAATAAAGCAAACTAATCATAAGAAAGCAATTAAAATCCTAATCAAGGAAAATAAAATTAAAAATTATTCATTCCAGTAGACATTTTTCTCATTTGGTCAATATCCCAATAAATTTCTCAACAGGCTTCTCAATAAGATCATCCAAATGCCCATTTTGTAGTAGGCTTGGATATCCTGTAGAACGAATATCAAGAAAAATTTACAAACCTCAGCAAAAATTCTTCGATCAATATTTTGAGATATCCAGATTGTATAGAATTCATCTGTGGTAGAAAAATTTTCAGTGTCAGTACACCATGGTGAATAAGAGAATACAATGAATTGTATATTAGAAAAAATATCTTTAGCCAGTGCAATCTCAGTAAATTCCAAAGTTTCAAATTTTAGTTCAAATTTGAACTCCTCCACCCTTAATGGGAAAAACTTCAAAAAAGATTTTCCCTCGATAGGTATTAACTGCTGAGGTAAGGTCTTGTAAGGCATTCACTATTTTCTTAATCATGTCATCATTAGAATCCTCAAAGTGTGTTAGGAAAAATTCCAAGGAGTCGGAACATTCAGTTAAGAGGGACTCATTTTCCATGATGGAATCAAACATGTCATGGTGATGGATTGTATCAATATCACCACGTTTGAAAATGCCTTAGATATCTTAATCATTAAGTGGGGCCTTATATGAGATCAACCTTTGGCCATAGACTCATAAACGCACTCCGGCTCTTCATCAAGTTGAACATTACTAATCTCATCATCACCCTTAGATTTTGTAGATTCCTCAAGTGCTTCAACTTTCATTTGAATATCTTCATATACTACCTTACTACTCCTAGAGATGGTGGCAAAATTAATACTCTCAATAAGCGTGTTAAGAGAATTGAGATCACTCACCTAGCATTGTGCTTCTGGGTTAAGCTGGGGTTGGGTTAGAAAAGTCCATTCCTCCTTAATGAGACGTGACTCAATTGTCTCAACTGTCGTTGTTAGCTCTTGTATGGCTTGCGAGATGCTTTGATTAATTTGTAATTTTTATTACATAAACACTTGCAATGTATCCTCAAGGGTCTTTATCAGTGGGGGCATAGAAGTAAAGAGCCATTGGGGATAGTTGTTAGCATCTATAGTTAGTCCATTTCTTAACTTGAATTCTGATGGTTCCTCCAATTAAGATCATATGTATTAGATGTGAGTGTACTTAATGGTTGTTGATAAGCATAGTCTCCCACATAATAATCATGCATCGTCCTAACCGATGAAACATCATATACTTCATTCTCATTATAAACTGGCCTATTCTTAACCGTAGTTCTAATTAATTTATGAGACATAGGGTGTTTCCTAATATAGTGATTTGATCACCCTTCAACTAATATCACATCTCTTAGAATTTGATTAGAGTAACCCCAACTTAAGAGCGTAAGACTAAAAGATAAAATCACATAACAAATTAATGAACAAGAAAGGAATTGAAAGAGGTGAGGAGAAGATGTCACCGGATGAGAAGAACTAGAAACTTCCTATAAAACAAAAATAGCAGGCTAATGTTAGTGAATTCAGAAAATCATAAACAAAATAAACCCTAAAAACAAAATTCTAGATAAATGAAAACTTATGTTATGAAAATTCAGAAAAACAGAAAAGCCAAACCTAAAACAAAAATTAAACATAGAAAACCTAAAACCTAATTTTATTCAATGCCACTCCCTAGTAATGATACCAAAAAGTTGATCGAACCTGATGCTTGACAACCCCAAGGTGTAGGGCTGCGGTGTATTAATAACTCGGTAAGACTGAAGTCAAATCACAAGGAATGTGAAACACAACTAGAACTAGTCTAAAGGTCCAAACAGGTTGCCTGAGTTTTTAATCTGGCGAATAGGTTAAGGATACAAATAATAAAAATAAAGTATTAAGGATCCAGGGATTCACTTTTAGTTATCACAATGCATAGTCCATCGATTCATATTCTATAACTCACTTAGAACCGAATTCAAATTCATTCTAACTGGAAGATCAAATAATTAAACAAATCTCAACATCCAATAATGTATGACTTCAACTGAACGATTTTATCATGCAACACTTGCACATTGTTGAGGGTCAAATATTGCATATGGATCCCATTCATATCTTGGTTTTATGAACATGAGACTGCTTAATGTCCTATTTTACTCATGTTTGTGTTGTAAGGTGAATTTAAGAGCTTAGATTGAAAAGGATGCTAAAAGCATGGATTTAATGCTCAAGAATCACCAAAGCAAGGATGGATCTTATGAGACAAAAAATGAAGAATTCACATGCCAAAGATCCAAGAAAACTAAATGAGGAATGAAGAAAATTGAAGACTTGAAGAGAAGAAAAGGAACCCTAAAAATCTGCCTGCTACAATTAGTCTAAGCCTTCCTTCGACTAGTTCAAGGCTCTTGCTCGACTAGTCGAAGATTCCTCGACTCGAACTCCAGTAACATGCACTTTTAATTTCAGGCGATCCTCGACCAGTCAAAGGAGACCCTCGACTAGTCGAAGGTGACCCTCGACCAGTCGAAGGCTTTCCTCGACTAGTCGAGCGTTACATAGGTTTTGTGCTGACTGTGTAAATTTGAGGTGGTTTTTGGATTTTTCCAAGTCAGTGCGAAAGGAGGTGATGCACAACTATAAATAGGAGTCTCCAGGGCATCTCTAGGCATATTTTAGGGTTTGAGGAGTCAAGTAAAAGGGTGGAGAAGCCGTTGCAAAGGGTTTTTCTTCATTTTCCTTAATTGTTTTTATGCTTTTCTTAAGAGATTTTATTTCAATCATGTCTTTGGTTGGCTAAACCTCTTAGCTAGGGCTAAGAGGTGAAGCTTGTAATGTGATGGGATGTTTCTTTTACTTTGATTCATGTTTATGTTGAATCTTTTTTTTTAATTTTTTTTAATTTTTTAAAATTCTAGTTTGATTTTAAAGGAATACATTTAGTTCTTAATGGTTTATTGTGACTCAAATTACAGTAGATCTGCAATAGCTTTGAGTATATTCTTTTCCTGGAGATTGTGGGATTGTTAAATCTTATTATCAGCCACCGTCTCATGGGCATGGTTTGGTGATGGAATCTCTTCCAATTATCACAATTCTCCTCCATTGAGAATTAGGTCAAGGAAAGTTCAGATTGATCTTAATTGTATATCTTCCAATTGGATAGGATAGGACTCTAATTCCAATCGTGTAACTTGAATCAAGTAAGTGGGCTCCCTAATTTCTACAAGTGGATCCTTCAAAACCCTAGTTACTACCTTTGAATTTGTTAGTTTTTAATCACTTTAATCACAATTACTCTCTCAATTAATTCAAATCTAGATTCACATCTTCTTCTAGTTCTAATTCTAGTTGCTTTCAGAAACGTACAAGTTTAGTCCCTGTGGATTTGACCTCGGTCTCACCGAGAGAATTACTACATCACGACCCTACACTTGGGGTTGTTAACAAGTTTTTGGCGCTGATGCCGGGGATTAATGGTTGCATTTTTTAACTAGTTTTAGAATTAGTTTAAGATTAGGGTTTTTCCATTTTCTATTTTTAGGATTAGGGTTTTTCTGATTTATTTTTAGAAACTATATATATGTGTGTGTATGTGTGTGTGTGTGTGTATATATATATATTTGCAACTTGATTGCTTTCCTTTTTTCTTTTGCAGGATCCCAATATCGAAACTTCTAATTTGGTGACTTCTTTCTAATTCTCTCTCTCTTTCTATTTCTAGATTTCTATTTTCCTTCTTTTTTTTTTCTAGGTTTTGGTTAGATTCTGAAATTGAGTGCTGAGAGTGTTTCATACCCAAGTGGGTCTGTACAACACTCAATGTCTTTTGACTGAAGGAGGATTAGTTGAGGGGTTATCTATCCATAACAAGGTTAGACACCACTCGAGATCCTCAGAGTTAATTGAGGTTATGACTACAAATCAACCTGTAAATCAACCGACGAATCAGCCGCAACCTCGAGTTGCGGAAGTCTAGGATAAGAATAAGGTGCACCATGCACCCCCGCCTCGTACTTTACGAGATTACTTACAACCGACGGGGGTGAGTACCCCTTCTTGTTTGCTTTTTCAGGAAACACGGGAAACATGGATATCAAGCCTGGAGTGATCTAACTCCTTCCAAAGTTCCTTGGACTTGAATTTGAAAGTCCATACCTACACTTGCAAGAGTTTGACGAGGTTATAACCACTTTATACTTTCCTAACGTGTCTAAGGACACGGTCAATTTGAAACTCTTTCCTTTTTCCTTGAAAGAGAAAGCTAAGACGTCGTTGCACTCATTACATCCGTGATCTATTAGCACATGGAATTACATGATGAAAGAGTTCATAAAAAGTTCTTTCCATACCATAAGACGAACACCATCAGGAAGTCGATCATGAACTTCGCCCAAAAGGAAGATGAAACATTCTTCCAATGTTGGGAGTAAAAGTGCCCTGGTTTGTCAATTAGCGTGAAGGTTGAGTCGATGAGTCAAGTGAGCCACATAAGAAGATTGTTCAAGCCATTGCCTCAACCGGATGTGTCTTCCGAGCCGTCAAAGGTAAATTAAGCCTCACATCCCATGTCCCAAAACACCTAGGTAAATAAACCCTTTAAAAACCTTAGAACAACATAGGAGTTAAAAGTCTGAAAACTTATTCTTAAACAGGAAAATTTTCTAAGTTTTTCAGCTCAATTCGATAACATTGAGCTTTCATTGATAACATTAAACACTCACTGTCGATGACATCGAACAGGCTTCGATAACATTCAATTGAGACATTTTATGTCCAGTAACCACAAAGTATTTGGATAGACTTTTCGATAGATCGAACATAGCTTCGATGACATCAAACATCAGTAATCGATGACATCAAAGGCTAGTCGATATCATTGAAGGACTTAGAGCATTATCCAATAAAATCTTTTTGAAAAATATTTTGATATTGCTCGAGTAATTGAACTTGTTTCGATTTCATCGAAATTCAAATTGCGATGATATCGAAATGGGTTCGATGAGATCGAATCTGGACTAGATGTGTCCAACAAGCTTAATAGGAAAATCTGTGAGAATGGTCGAGGAATCGAGATAGCCTCGATGACATTGATATTTGAATATCGATGACATGGAGGACGTATCGATGAAATCGAAAAGTGGACAAAAGTGTCCAGCGAGCTTTTATGTTATATCATCCAAAAAGATCGAGGAATCGAACTGAGAGTTGATGTCATCAGAATTTGAATTCGATATCATCGAACCAGTTTCGATGGCATCGATGCCTTCTTTGATAAAGTCTAGCAAGCTCTGAGTAATGTCATATCGAGGAATTGAACAGTGATTTGATGTTATCGAAGTTCAAATATCGATAACATTGAAGGAGGTTCGATAACAACGATCTTCGATAAAAAAATTCTCGGAGTAGTTTTCAGTTGAGTTTGTATCATCGAACGGCTAGCCGATGACATCAAAAGTATACGTTCGATGACATCGAATCAGGTTCGATGATATCGAACTTAGTCAGACTCTGACAATTTTATTTCCGTTGGGAGTTTTTGCCTTTATAAGGAGAGCTTGTTTTTGGTTGTAGATAGAGGAAAAGAGTGATAGCCTTGAGAGAATACTTGCATATCATCTAACCTAGGTCCTTTTTCTAATGGGAGTTCATTCTTCAATCCACCCTCATCATTGATATTCTGTAGAGTGGATTGGTGAATGAACTTCCTCATTCAAGGATCATCCAATTACCATCTTAATGGCAAATCATTGAGCTGGGATCCCTTGAATGCTTAAAACCTTGGAATCACTCCATCTCTTAATGATTAACATTTATTAGAGTGGATTCTAATAAACCTTGACCCAACCTCGTCGCCTTACATTGGAGCATCATCAGTGTTGCGGATAAAGGGAGCTGAAGAATTTTCGTCATTAATGCAGTATATCTTCAACAACGTGCAGAATGGGGCTCATCTACTTATCTATAAGTCATTAGAGTTTAGAGACCCTGTTGAACATTCCTTGTGTAGGATTGGGTCACGGGTACATCTCACCCCTTACAAGCCCTTATAGGAGGCTTCTGATGAGAGAGTACATTTGGGTGCTGTGTGTTGACCCTTGCTCGTGTAGGGCATAAACTTAGATCCTTTGTGTATGTCTTTGGCCGTGTAGCCTAAACTAGGGTCTTTGTGTAGGTCCTTGGCTTGTGTGGCCTAAACTAAGGTCCCTGTATGGATCCTTAGCCTGTGTGGCCTAAACTAGGGTCCTTGTGTGGATCCTTGACCTGTGTGGTCTAAAACTTAGGTTCCTTGTGTGGATCCTTTGCTCTTGTGTAGGGCATAAAACCTAGGTTCCTTGTATGGATCCTTTGCTCTTGTGTAGGGCATAAAACTTAGGTGCTTCGTGTTGACCTTTGCTCTTGTGTTGGGCATAAACTTGTGGCTTGTGTAGGCATGTCTAGGTTCCTTGTGTAGGTCCTAGAGTCGACCGTGTAGGTTATAAAGGTTAGAGGTGAACCTGATTTAAAACCTCCATTAGTGAAATCCAGTACACTTAAGGGTTGAGTGCGTCCGCCAGGAATGGAGTACGCACATGGCCGAACTACTATAAATGATTGTGTTTGGGACTGCTATTTGCGTATTCTTTTGTTGTGTTTGCCTTGAGTGTTTATTTAAAGCATGATAACTTGAATATCTAGAATTGATAAGAATCACATCCCACACACTTTCACATAGTTCATCCATCATAGACTAAGTGCTATATCTTGTTTAAATATTGAGTAGTCATATGATTGGATCCTCTACTTGGCTTGGAAGTCGTTAGAGTTACAGTGAGTACATCTTGATAGTGGCATATTAAATCAAAATTAGGTTAATAGATTTTTAATTGTTAAGAAAATTCAATAAAGTCCTATTCACCCCCCTCTAAGACACTTTGACCTATTCCTACTTCTACTATAGCGGTCCTTACAGCAATTTCAGGGAGCGGTTCAAGCATCTCGTCAGTTCATGCCCACAACACGGTTTTGAAATGTTGCGCATAACAACTTTCTTTCACGATGGACTGACATCTTCCATGTGCCAATTTGCCAAGACGATGTGCAATGGGGAATTCATGAACAAGAATGTCGATGAGGTGTGGGATTACTTTGACAAACTTGCTGAAAACGTACAATCATGGGACATCACCCCAAAACCTAACACCATATCTAATTCTACTCAAGCAAGGGAGAGAGGTGGGATATACTTGATGAAAGAGGATGATGATATAAATGCTAAAGTGGCTAGTCTTGCAAGGAAGGTCGAGGCCATGGAACTTAAGAAGGATAAAACTAAGGAAGTTGTTTGCAGTTTTGCGCTTGCAACATACATACAATTGAAAATTGCCCAATGATACCTACTTTTCATGAGGCACTGAATGAGCAAATGAATGTCATAAACAACTACGAAAGACCTTTCAATAGACCCATCTCTAACACAAACAATCTTAGTTGGAGAAATCATCCGACCTTTAGTTGCAGGAATGGATAAACTGCTACTCCTCGAGGAATCCCTAACCAATTCTTGAATCAAGGGATACCTCAAGAGGATCCGGTCTGGAAACATATTCAAAACTAAGTGCTTATCAATTAGAGTATATTGCAAATCCTTCAAGACCTTTCAAAGGCTATATAAGGGCGTGAGATAAAAAATTCAATTGGGGAGAAAGGGTTCCTACCGGCTCAACCTCTTCCCAATCTAAAATTGCAATACGAAATAAGTGATCTAAGCTCTTCAAAGCAAATGGAGCAAGCCAAGTCTATTACCACTCTTAGGAGTGGAAAAACAATTGACAAATCTATTTCAGTAAGGACTGAAGAGTCTAAGGATTCGGAAGAAGAAACATAGTATAGACATAACATTGCTCCACATGGATTAGAACCGAAACCTCTGAGCAAGCCGATTACTCCATTCCCCCAATGGTTGATTGCACCAAAATCTCTCTAACTCTCAGGACATTCTAGAGGTGCTTAAACAAGTAAAGGTCAACATCCCTCTCCTGGATGCCGTGAAATAAATTCCTTTATATGCCAAATTTTTGAAAGACCTATGCACGATCATGAGGTGGTAAAGTATCAAAAAGAAAATTTTTTGGATGAAAAAAGTGAGTGTCATCCTCAGCAAGATGTGTATGGCCCGTATCCTAAATCGTACCGTTCCTTAGACTCTCGCTATTCTCCCTGTCGAATTCTGGCGACCTATGACCTATAGACGACATTTGCGCGTGACCCTAAGTCGCATCCCGAAGATCTAAGTTAACTCGACTTGAAAGTTATACCTTAGCGACCGCACCGTACCGTGGTTCTAATGCTGCGTCTTGCACACTAATGCGATACCTGGGCTAGGAGTTGTGGGCCGCATTTATCTCGAGAAAATGCCATGCATTGCGAATTTTGATAGATTTCAGAGAATCTTTACCCACCTTTCACATCAATCAATCAAGTACACATCCTATCACTAGCCATGCTTTCTTTCTCCCCAAGTCAAGCAACCACCCCCCAAAAAAGTCAACATATCCCATGCTTCTCATGTCATCTTTCTTACACAACCCATACCTTCCCATCACTCCATCCCATCTCCCTTACATAAGAACCCATCCTCTCTTTCTCATTCTCTACCCATTCCAAGCAACCAAGGAGAGAGTGACCGTCCAATCTCTAGGGAGTGTGAAAGGTGGGTAGAGGTTCTCTGAAATCTCTCAAAATTTGCAATGCGTAGTGTTTTCTTGAGATAAACGCGGGCCCACAACTCGTAGCCTGGGTATCACATTGGTGCGCAAGACGCGACATTGGAACCACGGTAATGATGCGGTCGCTAGGGCACAAGTTTCAAGTCAAGTCGACTCATATTTACGGGATGCGACTTAGGGTCGTGCACAAATGCAGCCTACAGGTTGCGGGTCACCGGAATTCGATGGGGAGGATCATGAGAGTTTAAGGAATGGTACAGTTTAGGATACGAGCCTTACAACTCTCACCTCCTAATAAAAATTTTATCTTCGAAATTTACATTATCATGAAACTAGACATAACTCATAAGGGAAGAGAAAACATAGCATCATATATAATCAGAGACAACATATAAAATACAATCAATCATCGAAGAGATAGGGATAACGCTTGTGAATCTCAACCTCGCGCTCCCAAGATGCCTCATCTACACTATATTGGCCCCACTTCACCTTCACCAAAGGAATGACCTTAGTCCGGAAGACCTGCTCCTTCCTATCAAGGATACAAACTATCTACTCAATGTAAGAAGCGTCCTCACGAACCTCCAACGGTTGCCAATCAATAACAAGAATGATGTCTGACCCACACTTTCGCAACATAGATACATGGAAAATATTGTGGATGCCAGAAAATTGAGGTGGTAGGGCAAGCCTATAGGCCACGACGCCAACGTGCTTAGTGATCTCAAAAGGTCCAATAAATCTCAGGAAATGCTTGCCCTTCACTCTAAATCAAACTACACCCTTCATGGGTGAGACCTTGAGATATATACGGTCCCTAACTGCAAACTCTAAGGGACAACGCCGACGACCAGCAAAACTCTTTTGTTGGCTCTGAGTTCTACGCATCCTCTGCCTGATGATATCAATAATCTCTGATGTCTAATACACAAGCTAGGGGCCTAGGAGATGGTACTCACTAACATCATCCCAACAACTGGGAGATTGACAAGGTCAGCCATACAAGGCCTCAAAGGGAGACATACCAATGGTTGCCTGATAGCTATTATTGTATGCAAAATCATCCAGGTGCAAATGCTTATCCCATCTACCCGAGAAGTCGATTACGTAAGCTCGAAGCATATCCTCAAGAATCTGGTTGACCCTCTCGGTTTGCCCATTGGTCTACGGATGATATGCAGTGCCGAACTGTAAGGCGGAACCCATCGCCTTCTGAAGGCTCCTCCAAAAATGAGATGTGAATCTCGAGTATCGGTAAAAAACAATCGAGACTGGAACACTGTGCAGTCTCACAATCTCTTCAATAAATAATCCGGCATGATGGTCCAAAGGCTAGGTCGCACGAATCGAGAGAAAATGTGCCGACTTTGTCAGTTGATCCATGACAACCCAAATGGTGCCATGACTGCGTTGAGTCCTCGTCAAGCTCATAATAAAATCTATGAATACGTGCTCTCACTTTCACAGCAGGATGCTCAATGGCTGTAATGGACCTGAGGGTCTCTAATGATCAGCCTTGAAATGCTAGCAAGTGTCACACTCAGCCACAAAACTAGCGATCTGGCGCTTCATCCCTGCCCAAAAATACTCTCGCCTCATATCGCGGTACATCTTCGTCGAGCCAAGGTAGATAGAAAACCTTAATCATGTGCCTCGGTCATAAGATCCTTGGGCAAATTTGAAACATCCGGGACACATAATCAGCCTCTGAAGTGAAGTCCACACTAATCTACCAATCTGACTGACTCTCAATTGCAGTCTTTGCTCGATAACTCTGTAATGACTCATTTGACTGCTGAGCCTCGATCACCTTTGTGATAAGAGAGGGTTGAATCGACAAGCTCGATAACTGTACGATAGGTGATTACAAATCAAACTCAAAGTCATACGCTACAATATCCTCAAGCATCTTCCACTCCTGAATCATCATATGTGCCATCAGGCCTCGTAGCTGACAGCTAAGGGCATCCACCATTACGTTCACCTTATCTGGGTGGTACTGAAGATCAAAATCATAGTTCTTCAGGAGCTTCATCCAACGTCTCTACTGCATATTCAACTCAGACTGAGGAGAGATACTTCAAGCTCTGGTGGTCGGAGAAGAGCTCGAACCTAACTCAATAGAGATAATACCTCCGCACCTTCAGTGCGAAGACAACTACTGCTAACTCTAAATCATACGTGGAGTAGTTTAATTCATGGACCTTGAGCTGGTGAGACGCATAAGCCACTAGCTTCCCATTCTGCATCAAAACAGCACCCAAACCAACAGGCGAAGCATCGGTAAACACCACAAATCCTTCACTCCCAGGGGGAAGAGTGAGGACAAAAGCAGACGTTAGATGGACCTTCAGCTCAATAAATGCTCGCTCACAAGTGTCACTCTACACAAACTTTGTGCCCTTCTGGGTCAATCTGATCAACGGTGTTGCGATACGGGAGAATCCCTCAATAAAGCGTTGATAATAGCCCACCAGACCAAGAAAACTGTAGATCTCGGACGCGTTTATGGGCTGGCCCCACTGACGCACTGCATGTACCTTCGAGGGGTCCACTGCGATACCCTCTCTCGTCACCATGTGACCGAGGAACTTCACCTCATCCTACCAAAACTCACACTTATCTATCTTAGCATAGAGCTGGTGGGCACAGAGGGTTTACAACGTAATCTCTAAATGCTACTCATAGTCCTTGCGAGTCCTCGAATAGGTCATAATGTTGTCGATAAATACCACAACAAACTAATCGAGATAAAGATGAAAGACCTCGTTCATCAACTGCATGAATACAGTGGGCATATTGGTCAGTTAAAAGGACATGACCTGAAACTCAAAGTGACCATAACACATCTTGAAAGCTGTCTCTGGGATGTTCTCCTCTTAGACCCAAATCTGATGATAGCCGGACCGTAGGTCAATCTTTGAAAAGAAATATGCACCCTGCAGCTGATCAAATAAATCATCTATCCTCGGGAGTGGATATTTGTTCTTGATCGTGACACGGTTGAGCTCGCGGTAATCTACACAAAGTATCAACGAGCCATCCTTCTTCCTCACGAATAGTACCGATGCTCCCCACTGCGAATTGCTCGGACGAATGAAACCTAACTCGTGCAACTCGTCCAACTGCCTTCGTAGTTCCCGTAACTCTAACAGTGCCATACGTTACGTGACCTTTAATATAGGCGTTGTACCAAGCACGAGGTTGATCTGAAACTTAATATATCGGCGCGACGGTAACCCTAGGATCTCCTGGAATACATCGGGGAAATCACAAAAAACTGGCAACTAATCAATGCTCACTGCTACGGGCTCCTCAACGGCACATGACATCAAACAAGATAGCAGCTCTCCTCTGGGTTCAACTATGAATTAGAACTAAGGCAAGCCGGGTATGTAGAATGTGACTGTCCTCGTGGAGAAGTTTAGAACGTCGAGGTACTCGGCGAGTCAATCTATACCTAGGATGACGTCGAACTCTGACATCGATAACATAAATAAGTCGGCGGGCAAGAAAGTCTCCCCAACTAAAACAGGGCAAGATGAACAGAATCAATCTAACACTGCGGTCTTCCCTAAGAGCGTCGACACTGACAATTCATCATGGGTAGAGTCTAACGACAATCCATCGAACGACTGAAATCCTCTGACATAAAAGAGTGGGATGCACCAGAATTAAATAAAACTCGAGCTATGCATGTAGAGACAGGAAGAATACCCTCAACGACCCCTCCGGATGACTGTGGGTCTTGCTGGGCCGCGTAGAATCTAGCCTGAGGTGGCTAGGGAGGTACCTGTCCCCTCTTAGGTCTTTACTGCTACTGCTACTGCTACTGCTACGGCCGAAACTGCTGCCTCTGCTGCTGTGGTCATGGAGGCTAATGCTATTGTTGTGGGGGTCTCTGCTATTGATGCTACTGTGGTGGAGGCTACTGTGGCACTTTCGGCTGTTGTTGTAGCTGCTGAGGGTGGGGACACTCGCGCCTCTGCATCCATAACAAGTACACAGAAATGACCTCTGAGGTGGTGCTGAAGGCGCTGTTAGTGCTCTGGTGACTGGGTGGGCTGTATGCCTCTACTGAGATCAGGGCTGCTACTGCTGGGAGCCACCGGAGAGGGCCCTCGTCTTCTGGTCTCCCCTCCGACCGCGATCCCTCTATGAACCTGCCCACTCAGCCTCATAAACCTGGGCTCTCTGAACTACCTCCTTAAAGGTCCGAAGCATATGCCCAACAACACGGCCCTCAAGACCATAACATAAGCTGTTCTTAAAACGCCAAGCCTTCCACTCCTCATCATTAACCAAATACGACACAAACCTCGATAGCGCAACAAAATGGGCCTCATACTGCACTACTGTCATATCCTCCTGCACCAGAGTCTCGAACTCTAGTGCACACTGCTGACGGATGTGGTCCGGGAAAAACTTCCGGTCAAATCAGTCCATGAAGTCCTCCCATGTCCATACTAGCTCCTGTAGCATGGGTGACTGAGGCCCACCAATGCTCGACCTTGCCCTCAAGTAGATACACTACCAGCGGGACCCGCTGCTGAGTTGTACATCTCATGGTTTCAACATCTTCTTCACTGGGAGTGCCATCTCTCTACTACAGTCGAATCAGGCTCTCCCTAGAATCGTGGGGGATTGAGCCAGAGAAAGTCTCGCAATAGGGTGCTCCTGCTCTGCCTGCTCTGGTGTCTCAGTAGGGCCCCTGCCCTGCCCCTGAAGGGAAGTGGTCACAGCCTGGAGCATCTGCTATAACTAGACAGTACTCATGGGTAAGGTTGGAGCCACACCGGTATCAGGTACAGGAGTGGGATCCTCAGGAGGGGGATCAGGAATCTCTGGTGGGGGAATGGGAACCTCAGGTAGGGGAATGAGAATTTCAGGTGGTTGAGCGGGAGTCGCTTAGGTCACTCTCTTAGGCGACATGTCCTATAGAAAGGAACTAGGGGCCTATCAAGAGTTGCTACTGTTGAGGGTCGAATATTGCATATCAGACCCCGATTACTGCCTGATTTTACGTACACGATAATGCCTAATATTATAATTTAATCGTGTTTTT
The DNA here is from genome assembly GCF_029962835.1 of Magnolia sinica. NCBI lineage: Eukaryota > Viridiplantae > Streptophyta > Magnoliopsida > Magnoliales > Magnoliaceae > Magnolia > Magnolia sinica. The sequence goes on along the minus strand of NC_080585.1, from coordinate 46,753,720 downwards.
GTTGCAGGATGTAATAAGGAGCTTTGATTGAAAAAGAGTATTAAAAGCATGGATTTAATGCTCCGAAGTCACCAGAGCAAGGAATGGACTCCAAGGGACCGAGATCGATGGATATACACGCCAGAGATTCGAGAAAATTGAGAAACTGAAGCTTAAGTGGCCTGAAAGTTAGTCAGAATGCAAGATCACAGGGTTTCCACCATCCACTCGGCTCGAAACTTCATACATGGCCTGAGGACCATAAATTAACCGTACACGTCAAATTTCAGCCATTAGATCCTTGTGGAAGTGGCCCAACAGAGAGATCAGAGGATAATAACCATTAAGAAAGCATCTTGGACATCCTTGGGAGATCTGGACCCAAACTGAACTGATGGAAAGAGCACAAAAAACGGTGGATATTTGTCAAATTTCACTTCTTTTGGATGGTGCAATCAGGAGATACTGACGGCAGAAGATATAACAAAACAGAATGGCAAATCTGTAAATAGATGTGTCATGCATGGCTTACGTGAAGCCCATTGTTTTTTTAACGGTGAATGTTGTCCATACATTGGTTAAGCGTGTGGCCCACCCTGAAGTCAGATCTACTTTAAACTGGAAGCCATGGGCTAACACTATGTACAGGAGCTGATGGAGGGAGTGGATCTCCAAGAATGTCATCATAAGTGGGCCTCACCAATTTTTTGTACAAAACATGCAAATAGTGAAAAAACGTCCAGTGACGTATCGTGCTTGTGATTGGGTTTTGACAGTGAGCCCCATCCATCATCCTTTTTCATGATCTGGACCGTCTAATGTGTCCTAGAGGGGTGGCTTGACCCTCTCCTAGGTGGAGGAATTATAGAAGATAGCATGAAGCGGATTTCAACCATTCAAACGGAGGACGGACGGTAAAATAGAAAATCAAGTGGGCCACGTCAGAAGAAATTCAAAACTATCCATCTCCGAATGGTTTTTCGAGGAGAAACTGATGTACGGGGTGGATTTCTCTGGAAAGTCCGACCATGGGCCCCACCAAATTATCAGCGCAAGGAGTTGGCGCAGATTGCTGCGTCCATGAAAATCGGACGTTCCGGATCGTCCTGGCCCACTGGCGATGATCAGATGTCTGATCTTAACCGCCCATCATACAGAGGGGCTCGCTTTAGCCAAGCCCATGTTGTCTTTATGCACTCATACATGCGCAGGTGCTGGTTTCAATGATCACAAACGGACTGTCTTACAACTGTTGCAGTTGATCTCTTTCATGGGTCACGCTGAATCTGATCCAAAACTGACCATCTCCGGTCAATTTTTCGAGGAGAATCTTGTGAACGGAGTGGATCTCTTGTTTGAATTCAAGAATGGGCCCCACCGGAACTTCAGCGTAAGAATTCTATTCCTATCATGAATCGGACTGCGAAGAAAGGACAGTTCCAACTCAGCAGCGTGCGTGAGGAGTTCCATCAGTTCAGTTCAGTTTGGGTCCAGATCTCCCAAGGATGTCCAAGATGCTTTCTTAATGGTTATTATCCTCTGATCTCTCTGTTGGGCCACTTCCACAAGGATCTAATGGCTGAAATTTGACGTGTACGGTTAATTTATGGTCCTCAGGCCATGTATGAAGTTTCGAGCCGAGTGGATGGTGGAAACCCTGTGATCTTGCATTCTGACTAACTTTCAGGCCACTTAAGCTTCAGTTTCTCAATTTTCTCGAATCTCTGGCGTGTATATCCATCGATCTCGGTCCCTTGGAGTCCATTCCTTGCTCTGGTGACTTCGGAGCATTAAATCCATGCTTTTAATACTCTTTTTCAATCAAAGCTCCTTATTACATCCTGCAACAAAAACACGATTAAATTATAATATTAGGCATTATCGTGTACGTAAAATCAGGCAGTAATCGGGGTCTGATATGCAATATTCAACCCTCAACACAACCCCCAACCAGCATTTTGCTAGTCCCGAGCAAAGTATGCGAAAAATAAGTCGAGAATTATAGGACAATCTCTATGAATTTAAGTGATTTTTAAAAAGCAATCTAGATACGAAAATTCTAAGATGCATGACTGTTGGGCATTACTTCCTCCTGGAATCAAGCGCACAATAAATTTCATAATCAAGTTTAAAGTATTTATGCATTAATTAGAACAATTCTAAACAATGAGTACCATGAGTGTATAATGAAATCTCGGCTTATCATCATTAAGTTCACTTCTCTATTTCAGGATATCATTAGTAACCAATAAGAAAATTCATGATAACCAAAACTTGCCTCACAGATCATCTTTTCATTCCTTCAGCTTTTGATTTTTCTATTAAAAGTAACGCCAAGAAGGGGAATCAAATCCTCACCTACTGGGAGCAAACCTATGATGAAAACTGTACACCCAAAATTTTCACATATCATTCATAGGGAATTAAATCTACACCTATAGGGAGCAAACCTATGGCGTCGACCATTTGCCCAATCCTTTCAATTTCTCAGGTTGGTTCCCTTCAAGCTTAGTGAGTACCAAGTAAATCCTTCAATATCAAACTGAAACCTTAATGTGAAAGCGAGATGTGACATGTGAGATCATAACTCAATCAATGTTTACAACTTTTAATCAGAGATTAACACTTCAAACTTAACTGTGAAATCTAATATAATAAATAACTGAATCTAAGAGTCATAAATTACCAACATCACTCATCTTGTAATTCTAAATCCAAGATGGTTGTCAAAATCACTTCGGATTCATAAAAATGTCAGAAAATTTTTTTGAAAAATTTTACAATTTTTGTTCAAGACCAAGAAAATGCTGATTAGGAAACCTAATCTCCCACCCCCAACCTAAAATCTTCATTGTCCTCAATGTAAAAGAAATAAGCATGCAATGCACATGGGACAACAAAAATATAAGAGGAGTGATGGAAAGATAGTACCTGGATGAAAGAATCAAAAGGCTTTCCAAAGATATCTACGTAAGATCGGGTCAGCACAAGAGAGAAACCAAAAGAAGTAAAATAAAAATAACAAAAATGAAATCCTACCTACACCACTTTCGCAGGTACTCTCGATTGCATTTAGCGTATGCAACAAGCCTTTAAACCCCTAGGTTGCCCCTAGTGGACGAGTTGTAGTCTCGTGAGGGTTTGCAGCAATGTTACCAACAAACATTGAACTAAGAAAATAAAATGCAATGAAAAGCTAAGTTGCCTGCCAGGAGCGCTAAGTTTACCATCTATCCTAAAACAACATAAAATAAACTACCCTAGTCCTATGAAAGCAGGAAAAAACTACTCGATCATGCTGCAAGGGTCCTCTTCCGGCCAATATCATGATAAGTCTCTCAGTAAGTTCCTCAGCAAGATCATCCAAAAGCTCTTTTTGCAATAGGCTTGGGCGCCCTGGAGCATGACTTTCCAAAGAGACTTATGTACCTCATAAGAAATTTTCCATTGAATAGCTTGAGGTATCCAACATATATACAATTCATCTGTGACAGAAGAAGTTTCAACGTTAGTACTCCATGGTGAATCAGAGACTACACGTAAATAAAGTTTAGAAAATTTCTTAAAAAGTGATGTAGTCTCAACACATTCCGAAGTTCCAAACTTCGGCTCAATTTTCAACTCCTCTTCCTTTACTGGTAGACGTTTAAGATCAGGGGAAGAAGGGGCTTCAGAATAAGGGTTCTCTCGGTCAGTGATGACTACCGAGATGTCGTCTTGCAAGACATCCACTTTATCCTTTGACATGGGATCGTTTGAATCTGCAAAGTATGCCAAGTAATCATCCAAAGAGTTGGGAAGTTTAGCTGAGTGTGACTTATTTTTCCCATTGTAGCTCGCGATGATCTGCCTAAGGAAACCATCATCCTTGAAAGTAGCCAGATATACGCTTTCTTTCTCCAGTCCTGCACAGACAGATTGAAAATCAATAGGGTAAGCATCAATGTGATCACTTTGTTCATTGAGACTACTCACTCGAGGCGTTGAATTGTTAAACGTGTATAGCTCAGATGGTGGCCTCAATTGAGTGGTTTCAACTTCCAGGGTCGTAGCGAGCAACTTGTCCTTCTCCTGAATCACATCATCATTCGATTCAGAGGCGTGGTCCAAACATGGTTCACAAGAGTTAGAAGGGTCGGTTGTAAGGAGCTCATCCTCCACCTTTAAATCAGACATGTCAGGTAAGGGGAGTGACTCATTATGACCGACCACTTTGTGGACATCTTGATCATTAACCTGGACCAAACTTGAGATAGATTCTAGGGGAACTGTGGCTGCACATTCAGGATCGCCGTCCCAATATTCATCATATTCTAGTTCAGTGCAGTGCACATTTGGGATGGGATCGCCTTCCTCACATTCTATTCCTAAATTCGGTTGAGGTTCAAATAAACTAACCTTTACCTCATCATTGAAATCTTGTGTGTCATGTAAGGAAGGTGTGTCATCATCACTATATTTAAAAGACACCCATGTATCTTCACCATTCCTTTGAACAGTCATTGAGATCGACTCATTAGGGAATTGAACCATATGCTCATTAATGGAATCCAACTCCTCATTCCAAATTTCAGATTTCTTCAAAAGCGAGTGAGGATCATTTTCCTCGCATTGTATTTCTGGATTGGATTGTAGTTGGGATGAGCGAGCTTCCTCTATCCTATCGAGGCGCGAATTGAGTGCTTCCATTGCTTTTCTAATTTCAGCAAGACACTCCATGTTATGCTGAAATGAATCCTCTTGGATCGTTTCTGGTTGGTTCTCAAAGGTAGGGTATCCAAGAGAATAATCATTACAATATGTTGTTGGTTCATCTTCCCAGTTTTGATGGTTCCACTAGTTATAGTCATACTGATCATACATGGGAGAACACGATGGTTGATAATAATCCTCATTCCCATAATTGTGATCGTATACAGACCTATTAACTGATGGAACATAACGTTCTAGTCGGTTCTCAATGTCTGTTCTCGATGGAGAAAAATCTTGAGGTATACGTTGAATTCCACAACCCTCAGGCATTCCCCAATATCTCTTATCCATCTCGGCATATGCACGTACCTACGCTTCCATGGTAGAACCCTAACTCTGAGTCTAATTCTAAGAAAAATAGAAGAAAAGATCCTACAGAAGTATGGAAAGTAAGAGGAGGAGAAGTTAGAAAGAAGGTACCAAATGAGAAGTTCCTCTGTTAAGATCCTGTAAAGGAAAACAATAGAAAGTTAGTTTCTAAAAAGGAAAGTTCCCTAAACCTAGAAGCTAAGTTAGTTTCTAAAAAGAAGACCTAGAATTAGAAAGTTTCTAAAATAGAAAATCTAAACCTAAATATAAAATAAATGAAAGCTGAGTTAGTTTCTAAAATTAGAAAGAATTTCTAAAAAAGGAAATAACTAACCTAGTTTCTAAAAACAAGAGATGAAAGTTTCTAAAAATAAACTAGTTCCTAAAAATAGAAAAATATTAGAAAATAGAAAATTTCCAAAACTCAAACCCTAATTCTAAAAATAGAAAAAGTAGAGGAATTAGAAAGGGATTACCAGTTTAGAAGTTATTTCAGGATCCTACAAAACAGGAAAACAGGTTAGCTTCTAAAAATAAAATAAAATAAAAACCTTTAACCTAAAGTTAGTAAAATCCTAATCCTAACCTAATTCTAAAACTAATTAATTTCAGAAAAACGTAATCGTCAGGACAGAGCTGATGCAACCAAAAACTTGTTCACTCCCCAAGTATAGGGTTGTGATGTAGTAATAAACTCGGTAAGACCGAGGTCGAATCCACAGGGACTGATACCTGTACGTTATCTGAAACCAAGTAGAACTAGAACTAGACTAAGATGTGATTTAAACCAAATAGAATTTAAGAAATAATTGTGGAATAATTATCTAAAACTTTAAGAATTCAGAGAAAGGGAACTAGGGATTCAGAGGATCCACTTGTGGAGATCAGGGAGATCTTATGCCTGCTTCAAAAATCATGAAAATTAAACTGAACTTCCTCTGATATAATTTTAAAGAGATGAAAGGTATATGAATTAGAGTGGATTCAATCACCAAACCATGCCCAGGAGACAAAGTCAACAACAGAATTAAACTAATTACCAACCAATCAGATGATTATGCAGGTTAGGAAGGATACCGCCATCCAACCATACCCAGGAGACGATGGCGAACAACAGGGCTTCCTGACGTCATAATCAAAAATAAGGAAAAAGAAATACTCAAAGCCATTGCAGACCCATTGTAATTTCAGTCACAACAGATCATTAAAAACCAAAAGCATTCCCTTAATTAAAATAAAATAAACATCAGTTCAGTCTAAACAAAAGGCACATGCATAAATTTTCCCATCAGACTACAAGCTTCACCTCTTAGCCCTAGCTAAGAGGTTTAGCCGACCATGATTGGCTAAATCAAAAAATAAACAAAAAGAAGGGAAAAAAAAGAAAAGACAAACAAAACAAATAACTCAACTCAATCTTGTTCACATCCAGCCGTCTCCCTGCCTTCGTGCTCCCTATCTTCACCTTCCAATTTCCAGCCGTCCGTCCTCCCTTCCCATTCTTCTCCCTGACGTCCAGCCAAGCTCTTCTCCCCACGGCCCCCTTTTCTTTTCTCTTTTTCTTTCTTTTTGCGTGAAGAATCCAGTCCGTCCACTGGATTGTGCACGGAAAACCAGTCAGACATGACCGCTTCTACTCTAGTTTGGTGCAACCAATCAGGCTTTTAAACACCAATTTTCTATGATTGGTTGGGGGTTGTGTTGAGGGTCAAATATTACATATCAGACCCAGTTATTGCCTGGATTTATGAACATGGTACCATTGAATAACCCATTTTAATCATGTTTGTGTTGCAAGGTGAAATTGCGAGCTGAGACTAGATCGGGATGCTAAAAGTACGGATTTAACGTTCAGAATGCACCAAGGCAAGGGAGGGACTCCAGGGGACCAAGATCGACGGAATTACATGCTAGGGATCCGCGAAAATTGAGAAACTGAAGCTCAAGCGGCTTGAAAGTCAGCCAGAATGCAAGATCACTGGGTTTCCATCATCTGTTTGGCTCGAAACTTTATACATGGCTCGAGGACCAAAAACTAACCGTACACGTCAAATTTCAGCCATTGGATCCTTGTAAAAGTAGCTGAACTAACAGATCAGTCCATAAAATCCTGATTTTGGGCCCACCCGCTGTCCAGATACACTTTAACTTCGGCCCCCACGGCTTAAATGAAATGAGGAACAAGATGGTTGGTGTGGATTTCTCATAATAATCATACAGTGTCCGTAGTACACTTTTTGCACTAAGAGTGCATGGCAACACAGGGACGTACAGAACTCGAACTCTGTTTCTTTCATGAAACAGAGACTGCGGATGATCTCAGTGGGATATCATCATGGTCTAAATGCTCAATCCGAGCCGTCCATCATGCAGAGGGGCTCGATTTAGCCAAACCCATGTTGACTTTATGTACTCATGCACGTACACGTGTTGGTTTCAATGGTCACAAATGGACTGCCGTACAACTATTGCAGCTGATTTCTTCCATGGACCACACCGATTTGGATCCAAAAACAGTGATTTTCGGCTGGTTTTTCGAGCAGAATACATTGGATGGAGTGGATTTACTAAATCGACAGCGAATGGAGGCCTGCCATCATCACAGCGTAAGAACTACGCAGTCCCTGTTTACGCAGGGACGTGCGTTCGCGCGTCCGGCCTTCCGTGGGCCACCACCGTTGATTGTATGGTCCATCTAGACCGTACACAGGCTCTAGGGGATGGGGATGACCCCAGCCAAGATTTCCTTTTGCTTCAATGCATGCCAACACAGGCAAATCTCATGTAAACGCAAGAATAAACGGTACAGTTAAAAGCCTGATTGGTTGCACCAAACTAGAGTAGAAGCGGTCGTGTCTGACTGGTTTTTCGTGCACAATCCAGTGGATGGACTTGATTCTTCACGCAACACTGATCGTGGGCCCCATCAACAATGAAGCTCGGTCCGCAATCCTTGCTTGCGCACGCTGCTGCGTAAGAAATCCCACCAACGGCTAGGGTCATTGCTCCATGGGCATGGTAGGATGACAGTACCCTTCCTGATCCTCATACATGGTTGATTGGTTGGTAATTAGTTTAATCCTGTTGTTTGCTTTGTCTCCTGGGCATGGTTAGATGATGGAATCCATTCTAATTCATATACTTTTCATCTCTTAAAAACCAGATCAGGTAGGTTCAGTTTGATTTCCATAAATCTTAATGGAGGCATAAGATCTCCCTGATCCCTACAAGTGGATCCTCTGAATCCCTAGTTTCCTTCCTCTGAATTCCTTAAAGTTTTGGATAATTATTCCACAAATTATTTCTTAAATTCTATTTGGTTTAGATCACATTTTAGTCTAGTTCTATTTCTATCTTGTTTTAGATAACGTACAAGTTTCAGTCCCTGTGGATTCGACCTCGGTCTTACCGAGTTTATTACTACATCACAACCCTGCACTTGGGGTGTGAACAGCTACTTTAGGAAAATATATCGAAAGGTTATGAACTCAGGGACCTAATTATTTTAAGCTCATAGCAGATATGTAATGTTGTCCTTAGTTATTCCAATCGTTGCATGCAGGTGACACTAGGATGCCGTAGCAACACTGAGTCAGGTGCGTGCCGTTGAGTTTCTAGAGCCTTGATATCGATATTGTATTTTCTTTTATGCATTGTACTAAAAGTTTTTGATATAGTGGATATGTTGTGAGACCCATATCCTAGCTTGTACCATTCTATAAGTCTCTGCGGTCCTCCCAGTTGAATTCCAGCGACCCACGATCTATAATCGGCATTTATGTGCGACCTTGAGTCGCATTCTGTTAATTTAAGTTGGCTCAACCCGAGACTTGTATCCTTGTGACTACACCATTGCCACAGTTCTGATGCCACGTCTTGCATGCAGAGGCGATACCCGGGCTAGGAGATGTGGGCCCGCATTCAGTTCGAGGAAAATGCCACGCATTGCAAATCCTAAGAGAATCTCTAATCAAATCAATCCCATCAAATGTCAAGTACCACATCTCATCCTTAAGTACAAGCAACCCTTACCCCTTTCTTACACAAGTACCTTAAAGTCAACTCTCTCTCTCTCTCCACCCATCACTCACCATCCCTCTCTCTCCTTACATCACATCTCTCTCTCATTCTCCCAAGCAACCATGGGAGGTGGACGTCCAAGCTCTCCATGAGAAAGAGTTAGGTGTGGCCCACCTTCCTACCACCCAATCCAACCCTTGGATCATCTCTCAACCGTTGAAATTGTTCCCTTGGAGCTCTAGAGCCTTTAGGCGGAAGGAGAAAGGAAGGAATTCGAGGTGGGTCATTTTTGTTTGGATTTGATGATTTGAGGGTCCATATATGGTGGGACCCATCTTGATGTATGATTTATACCAAAGAGGGGCCCATAGTGGCGGGGTCCCTCCGCTATTCTGATCTCTCTCTCTCTCTCTATTTTTTTTTTTGTGATGGAGTGTGTCCCACTTGATCCATGCCGTCCACGAGATGGACCCCACCTTGAAAACGGATTGGCTGGGTACCTCACACCAGTTATAGAGCTGGTGTATTGACACCACCAAGCTCTGTGGGTCCCACTGACGTCACCAAGTGATGTGGGTCCCACCATCCACGCCGTCTATGGACTAGACAGGTGGGAACCACCATGATATAGTGTTTTATATCCAGGCTGTCCGTGCCTGGATGGTCTTGTGGGACCCACGCATGAAGTATGTATTAGATCCACACCGTCCTGTCCACTGGACATGGACCCCACCTATGATGTATATATTAGATCCAAGCAATCCATACGTGGGTCCCACATGGCTGTCCATGTCCTGGCCGTCTGTCACTTGGATGTCTAGGGGCTGGACATTTAAAACAATAAAAGATAAAAAATAATAATATAAAAATATATCATATACTGTGTGTGTGTGTGTGTGTGTGTGTGTGTGTGTGTGTGTGTGTGTGTATAGTATATTAGCTGTGTCAGCTGTGTTTAAAGGCTGTTGGTGGGCCACACCACGTGGTCCCACCTGATGTATATGTTTCACCAAGGCCATCCACCGCCCAGACCCCTAGACAGTGGAATTTGCATGATGTATTTATTTTAAATTCACACCGTCCAAATTAGGGTCCCACCCTGATGTATCTATTTATCGACTTGTGTGGACCCCACCATGGTAGTGTCTGGACCCCACAATGTATTGATGCATTGCATCCACACCGTCCAATCCATGGATGGTGGATGTAGATTGGCTGGTGTACACCAGTTATATAGCTGTTGTATTGACGTCCCAAGTTCTATGGGTCCCACCAGCCCCTGCTACATCACGCCAGTAAGCTTGTGGCCCCATCATGACATGTGTGGGGCCTACATGATGTATGTATTTTGTATCTACACCGTCCATCTCTTGATGGTGCTATGTGGGCCATATTGTGATGTATTTGTTTTATCCACACTGTCCAGATGTGCTGGACGGTGCTGGATTGTTTGGATGGTACTGCCATGCCCCGCCATGATATATGTGATTTATTCCACGCCGTCCATCTGTCCAGGGGACATGGACCCCACTTTGATGCGTGTGCTTCTTTCCATGCCGTCCATCTCAGGGTCCACTGTGATGCATGTATTCCTCCAAGCCGTCCATCTGTTTTGCCAGCATGGGACCGCCATGAAGTATTTATTTCATCCACACTGTCTAGATTATGCTGGACGGTGTTAGACAATGTTTGGACAATGCTGATTTACATGGACAATGTTTAGACAATGCTAATTTACATGGACAATGTTTGGACAATGCTAATTTATATGGACAATGTTTGGATAGTGCTGATCATCATTAGTGAGCCATGTGCCCTATAGAATGATAGTGTACATTGATACACATGTTCCACCTGCAACTATTGAAATGATTTTTGGTGTAATCCAAGCTCTCACTTGAGGCCCATTGGTGCGGCCCATCCACGAGGCCCATCTTGATGTATTTGTGGCCCATTCATTAAGGCCCACCTTGATGCAATTGCAACCCATGTGATGAGGCCCATTGTGGTGTGTATTAGGCCATGGGACGTGGCCCATTGTGATATATTTCTTGCTCATATGATGAGGCCCATTGTGATGTATTTCCGACCCATTTGGTAAGGCCCATTGTGATGTATTTCTAGCCCATTTGGTAAGGCCCATTGTGATGTATTTCCAGACCATTTGTTAAGGCCCATTGTAATGTATTTCTGGCCCATTTGATAAGGCCCATTATGATGCATTTCTGGCCCATATATGTGGCCCAATATGATATTTGTGCGGCCCATGTCATGCGGCCCATTGTGATGTGTATAGACCCATGTCATACATCCCAATTTAATGTATTTAAGCTCCACATGATGCGGCCCCATTTGATGTATTCGAGGCCTATTGATGCGGCCCGCTTGATATATAATGAGGCCCATTAGCACGGCCCATTGATGTGGTCTACTTGATATATATGAAGCCCATCGGTGCGGCCCATTGTTGCGGCCCATCTTGATGTATATGAGGCCCATTGGTGCGGCCCGATACGGCCCACTTGATGTATATGAGGCCCATTGTGATGTATGTGCGGCCTATGAGTGAGGACCGATGTGATGTATTTATGGCCCATGTGCCGAGGCCCATTATGTTCATTTGAGGCCCATTACTGTGGCCCATTACAATGTATATGAGGCCCTAAGATGTGACACATTGTGATGTATATGTGGCCCATGAGTGAGGCTCATAGTGATTTGTATTACGTCCTTGTGTGAGGCCATGGCCCATGATATGTTTAGTCCTATGTGGGCCACTCATTGGGAGCAATGTTGGTTAAATGACCACATTGATGGGCAATGATGGCTAAATGTCCACATTGTGACCTTTCCTTAGGCCCTTTATTAGACCGAGGTTGATCGTCGAGGCCGATTTTGATTGTCAAGGCCAATTTCGATTGTCAAGGCCGATTTCGATTGTCGAGGCTGATTGTCGGGGCTGATTTTGATTGTCGAGGATGATTCTGATTGTCAAGGTTGATTCTGATTGTCGAGGCTGATTCTGATTGTTGAGGCCGATTCTGATTGTCAAGGCCAATTATCGAGGACGATTGTTGATACCATTATGAGTATGTGACAGCATAGCATCATGATACATACCCATACGCATCATCTGTATGTTTGTTATAGAATGTGGTTGACCATTGCATATCTCATTGAGCAGGTTGTTATGAGACTCCCTGATAAGCAGATATTTTCTCACATGAGCGCATGGTATGCGTAGGATTGATGCATAATTGGATTGTATGACTCATGCATCTTGCATTGTATGTTGTGATTACTATACGTGCTAGCGACATTAGGGCCATAGCCTCCACAGGCATCTCATGGATGGCCATATGGGACACCAAAAATCTGTTACTAGCATCAGGCAGCTATAGATGGCCTTGGGCGAAAATTCCTAAACCTCTGAGGCCAGGGGACACCCCAACGTCGAGACCAAGTGGATACGTGAGCACCGAAGTGTCAAATACCAGCAGGCCACGTCTCCCATTGTGTCATGGTTGGTTGGAAAGGGGTGATGGCCTTACCCGCCCCAGGGTAGTAGGCATAGCTAGGCTGAGTTTGACCAGCTTGTGATTGGGTCCGCTATCGACGTGCCGAGTAGATATTGGCTGACTACTGGCTAGGCGGATAGTGAGGTCTCTTCCACTTACATGGTTGTGTGTCCAGTGGGCGGTGATTGCATGTAGAGTGTACTAGATCCCGGTGATGATCCTAGAGATGTAAGGACTTATTAAGTAGGAGTTGCATACTCATTCATTCATTCATTCACTATCCACTCGGGCTAGTGGTGCGTAACTATTTGTTATGTGTACCTTCGTAATGGCCAGGATTTCAGTTGGGGCGCGTGACTAACCCGAGATCAGGAGTTTACCACATTGAGTTTGACTATCCAAATTGGGTATGAGATTGGTTTGGATAGAAGTCCCTTGTGATGGACCCTATAGCCTGTAATACACTCTAGCATGGTCATTCCATTCGTACCGCATATTACATTACATCCGCAGCATATGACATTTTGGGTTACTATGTTTGTGCATTTATATGGCCTAGATATGGCTGACAGTATTCATGAACTCATTAGGAATTGTATATTGCATTGCATCCTCGACATCTGATATTTGGCTCTTTATGACTCTTCATTTGTATAGCTGATCTATATTGCGTACTCTGATATTGTATGACTCATGGACTTGTTATTATTTCCGCTTACTCTGATATCGTATGATTCATGATCTTGCCAGTATTTCTAATATTGTATGATTATGACATTGTATTGAATAATTGACACTTACCTTGTGCACATACTTACACCACCTTCTAAGCTTTCTATAAGCTTATGCACGATAGATGCATGCAGGTGATGTTAGGTTGTAGTAGCATTGAGCTTGGAGAGTGCAGTAGTCTTTTAGAGCTTTGATTTTTGATATATGTATTTCCCTTTCAGCACTGTATTCAACTGTTTATATTAGTGGATATATGATGATGATGTTGCCTTTGTGATTTGGGTAAACTTGTGGTTATGCTTCTTACGAGATAAATGTACATTGAAAAATTCTCGTTGTAGGATCCCAGGATCGGAATTTGGCGTATGCACGCTAGGAGCCGAGAACGAGGTACTACGAAGGCTGTCGGCACCGGATTAGGTGATCAGGAATTTTATGAGCTCAGTTTCTGAGTTTGGGCCGTGACATATATGGTGTTGTTTTTTGTGTCTAGGTTATGCTTATGGTTATGCTTATTATAAAATAAATTTATGTTGAAAATTCTTTTTGTAGGATCCCAGGATCGGAACCTGGTATACGGGTGCTAGGATCTGAGAATGGGGTACTCCGGAGGCTGTCGGCACCAGATTCGACGATCGGGAATTTTGTGAGCCCGGTCCCCGAGTTTAGGGTGTGACAAGATGTGCCACAAAAATATAAAGATCTCGGTAGCCCAACCATCCCTTGTGTAATTGGGAACTACCGGATTTAGCACTCACTTATTGACTTAGGAGCAAGCGTAAATCTGATCCCTTGCTCGGTCTATGAACAACTGAGTCTAGGGGAATTGAAACCCACCTGAACCATATTACAACTTGCTGATCGCTCAGTTTGTGTGCCGAGAGGGATAATTGAGGATGTGTTGGTCCAGGTTGACAAATTCTATTACCTAGTAGATTTTCTCATCCAGGATACTCAACCCATCATGGATATGAGCACTCAAATTCCCTTCATTCTTGGTCGGCCATTCCTTGCCACATCAAACGCAATCATTAATTGCAAGAATGAAGTCATGAGTTTGTCTTTTAGAATATGACATTGAAGTTCATTATCTTTTTCAATACATGCAAACAGTTAGAGGATGATGATGATTCGCACGATATTAACCTGATTAATTCTTTTGTGGAAGATAGAACTCTTTTGACTTTATTTTTGACCCTCTAGAGATGTGTTTGGCCCACTCTTATGATTTTGATGATGATATGATTAGGGAGATAGAGACCATGCTGGATACCGTGCCGGTACTTGAAGTTAACTGGTGGAGGCCACAATTTGAAGAATTGCCCCAAACTGATGTAATGCCTCTATTGTCTAGCCTCGGCACCAAAGCTTGACCTAAAAACTTTGCCCTTTGATTTAAAATATGTCTATTTAGGTCAAGATGAGACATACCTAGTAGTAATTTCTTCCCACCTTGAGTAGGAATAGGAGAGTGTGCTCATCTTTACTCTCATTGAGCATAAGGGAGTCCTTGGATGGTCGATTGCGGACTTCAAGGGAATTTACCATTCAATTTGTACTCACTGCATTTATCTAAAGGATAATGCGAAGACCTCCTGATAGCCACAACGTAGATTAAATCCAAACATGAAAGAAATGGTTAAAACTAAGGTTCTTAAGCTATTAGATGTGGGTATCATATACCAAATATTTGATAATCAATGGGTGAGTCCAACTCAGGTGGTTCCTAAGAAGTCTGGAATAACCATCATAGCGAATGGCAACAATGAACCAACTAGAGTTACTACTAGTTGGAGAATGTGCATTGACTACAGGAAGTTGAATACCGTGACGAGGAAAGACCACTTCCCCTTGCCTTTCATTGATCAAATCTTGGAAAGGCTAGCTGGGCACTAATACTATTGTTTCCTTGACCAGTATTTGGGCTACAACCAGATAGAGATAGCCCCTGAAGATCAAGAAAAGACCACATTCACATGTCCCTTTGGTACCTTTGCTTACCGAAGGATACCATTCAGACTATGTAATGCCCCCGCCACTTTTCAGCGATGCATGATGAATATTTTTTCTAACATGGTGAGGCAATATTTACAGGTCTTCATGGACGACTTCTCTGTCTTGGGTCCATCCTTCAATGATTGTTTGGAGAATCTTAAATGTGTGCTGAAGCAATGTGAGGAAAAGAATTTGGTACTGAATTGGGAGAAGTGCCATTTCATGGTTCGTGAGGGAATTGTCCTTGGACGCATCATCTCGTCTAAGGGAATTGAGGTAGATAAGGCTAAGATTGATCTTATCTCTAACTTACCTCTACCCAAGAATATACGAGACGTGCGATCCTTTTTAGGATACACTGGATTTTACAAAAGATTCGTAAAGGACTTTTGTCACCTCTCTCGTCCTTTATGCAATTTAATTCAAAAGGATGTGTCATACGAGTGGACTGAGCAATGTCAGGAAGCTTTTTCTACACTCAAGGGCATGTTGGCTACCGCACCTATCATGCAGCCACCCGATCAGAGCATCCTTTTTGAACTTATGTGTGATGCGTCTGACTATGCTTTTGGGGCGGTTTTAGGCCAGAGAAAAGAAAAGAAATCCTACCTTATTTATTACACAAATAGAGCTTTAAATCCTGCCTAAGTGAACTACTCTACTACGAAAAAGGAACTCTTAGTCGTAGTGTTCGCTTTGAAAAAATTTAAGTCCTACTTAAGATCGTCATTTACATAGATCAGTATCTTCTTTCTAAGAATGATGTTAAGCCCCGCCTGATAAGATGGATCCTTTTACTCCAAGAATTTGATTTGGAAATAAAAGATAAAAAGGGAGTAGAGAATGTAGTGGCTTACCATGTTTCCCGCCTTGATCTCTCTGATTCCCTTGAGACAACACATATAAATGATATGTTCCTTGACGAACAATTGTTCAAAGTCTCCCATTCACCTTGGTTTGCGGATATCGCTAATTATCTTGCTACAAGTTTCACATCGACACATTGGACTGCGCAAGATAAGAAAAAAATTCTTCACTAAGGCATGCAAATTCTTCTAGGATGATCCATATTTGTTTAAATGTTGCCAAGACCAAATCTTGAGAAGATGTGTACTAGACAAAGAATACCAAAGTGTCATTTGTGAGAACCGACCCGAGTTCGCATGCGTGCATGTGTGTGTGTGTGTGAGTATGCATTTCGTTCATTTTGGTCCCGCGGTCCTACTAGTCAAATTCCGGTGACCCGTGACCTTCAGATAGTGTTTGCAGTTACCCTTGATTTCGGTCATGTAAACTCAACTCGGATCGAGTTAAGACCTATGCCATTGTGACCGTATCGTCGCGCGGTTCCAATGACGCTCTTGTACGTCCATCCGATGTGTGGATCATAAGTTATGTGCATCTCATTTGTAGCCTTTGAGCATGATCATGTGGCCCACCTGGTGCGGAGGGCACATTTTTCAAGGTGGCCACCCTCTTTTGTGTAAATTCCAACACACACTACCCATACACTACCTAAACCCCCCATATCCTACACCACCCACCACCCACACACTACCCATCCTTACTCTAGCCTAACAACATAGTTTATATCACCATAGGCTATGATGATTTTTCTCTTATCTAGGAGAGAGAGTGATGATTACTTTTCCTCTCTCTTCTTTTCTAGCAAATTTCCATACTCTCCCTCTCATTTCTCTCTACTCTCTTCTCTCTTTCTTTCTCTCTTACAAAAAAATTTAGCCCCATTTTTCCTCTTCTCCAGCCCCTTCTCCCTCAAATCCTCTCCCATCTAACCTTCAACAATCCATCTCACCCATTGAAACATGTCCCTTGGATCATGAAGAGAAGATTGATGTAACTTTGGAGTGGGATCCATTAAGGTGGGTGATTATAATTTCTGATCTTGTTTTCTACCATTTGATCTTATTTTTCTTCCTAGATGGATCATGTGGGACCCACCAATCCATGGTAGGGATCCCATTTGATCCCATGGATGTGGCCCGTTGGCCCATCCTACATGCATGTCATGATCCATGATGGGGCCATTCTTCATGGACCCCATCATGATGTATTTAATGATCCACTCTATCTTAAGGTCATTTAGACCCTAAGGATCATGTTGGGATGGCATCCCAACCATCCATAGAAATTATAGATCATGCATGTAGTGATTTTATGTTGCATGTACAATCAATGTAGTTGTATGGGTCTGATTCATTCTTGGGAGGGCCCATTAGTGGCGGGGCCCTACCCCATGGCCGGATTGTGTTTCTTCTCCATATTTTCTTTTCTGCTTTTATGGTAAATCTGATGTATGTGTGGCCCACTTGATGTGCCATGCAACTAGGCCCAAGTGGTTAGATGTCAAGGCCCACCTTGTTGCCCCATATTCTTGTCATGTTTTGGATAGCCTTTGGGCTTGATATTATGGGTGATCTTGGAAAGGGCTTGGGTCTGAGAGTTGTGTGACCCATCTAGTGGACCCCACCCTAAGGAAATGGTGATTTATCTCTCTTTTAATTATCTTTTGGAGTGGTTTGGACAGCAACATGTTGCTGTCCAAATCTGTCTGAACAGATTTTTGAGTCATCTTGAGGCCAGAGTTTTGGGCATTTAGAGGGGTGTTTGGTCTCCTGTAATATATTTTTTTTGAAGGTATAGACCCTACCTACAAGTATGCCAAATTTCAGCCCCAAATGACTCCATTTGGTTATCCAAAAGGGTGGGCCAAGAGGGGTGGTCAGCCTGATTTTCTGCTATGCAGTCCAGCAATGTAGACCGTTGTAAACTGAAATTCATAAATTATTTTGATGATGGTGGGCTACATTTTTTGATTACCTCTTATTATATACATGATTAGAGACCTTGGTCCTCAATTTTTAGAATTTTGAAGGCCCATGACCCACCCATTGGAATGGCCAAAATTTAGCACGGTCATATTCTAGCAATACTCCACTCTATATAGATTGTATCCTTCAAATTAATTAAAATACTTTTGGATATCCTAAAATCATGAAAATTTATAGAGAGGTCTTCCACCCATGTTACGACTCACCCACAAAATTTTAGGGCCAATGGACACCTATACACACCATGGTGGTGCTTAGACCGGCCCATTACAATATGGTGTCCAGATCAGTCTGATTTTCTGGACAGTCTGTTTCATTTAAATAAATTAAAATATTTTTAAGTGTCCAAAAATTCTAAACTTTTGTGGGGGTGTGACCCACCTATGTATGTGTCACTATACAAAATTTCAGCGCCAACGGGAATTCGAGCTAATTGTAGTACGGCTTGAAAATTTGGGTCAGTTTAAGCCAAATACCCAGGCCCATATGGGATGCCCTATGTGGGCTACCTGCTGGACTTTGGTCTACCAGTGTGGTTCACCTACTCTCTTGTATCGTATGATGTAACCCTATGTGGTGGGGCCCTCTGACTTGATATCTGGACCACTTGGGCTGATGTCCTAATCAAATGAAACAATTACTGGATTCCAATAGACCCATAAACCTGTTGGGTTAAAAATCCAGCAACTTGTTATAATTATGCTTGGCCTTTGGGCTGAAATTTTGAGGAGTGGCAGCCACCACATTGTGAAGATCTTAGAGGGAATAATTTATACCTTTGGTTCCTTAAATGTTGGGCTTAATAAATACACTTTTGAGGCCCACCATAGTTGAATTTAATCGGGTCCATGAATGTAGCTAGTTGTTGAACTCTTTAGGCCCAATTGGGCTGGAACTTTCCAGATAGGCCCATTGAACTCTTGGGCCATTTTTACCATACTATTGTATTGGGTTAGTGGGCCGAATTACACAAGTAGATGGGCCCTTGGTTGCCCACCAAATCAACTTTAATACTTGGGCCGGGTTGTAGGCCCAACTTACTTGACTAAGAGCATGACATTTAACCATGTGGTTTGAACAATGGGCTACCTACTAGGCTACCACAATATATGGGATTAGTGGCCTTTATGTTGGGCCCTAACCTTTCCCCTATGGGCCCATAGTGGTATATATGGGTTGGGCTATGTGTGTTTCCCTTGGACCCATGTTTTAGATAGGCCTTGGGCCGCCTTTTTGAAGCCCAACATGAGTGTTTGTGGTATGATTATGGCTGCCCGTTTCTTATTTCTGATGTTGCGTGGGCCTTGGGCCTTGATCCATGATCATTTAGAGATGGGCTACCTCTTGGGGACCAATTGTGGTTGGATGTCCACATTGGTGGCCCTAAGGTAGGCCCATGGGCTTCTATGGGTGGTTAAAGGTCCACCATAGACCCTTGCTAGGCCCGTTTTATCTATTTAGGCCCATACCATTGTTCTCCTTAGTCTCGTGGGCTACTCTAAGTATATGGGCCCCTACTGGAGGTTGTATTCCTTATGAGGAATTGGTTAAGTACCTAGACCCTTCATGGTTAGGTAGAGAGTTTATCTTCATCTCATTAGCACCCCTATTCATCTTCATGGCCCACTCCCATATGCATCATATGTATGCTTGGTTGAGGTATGATTGGCTATGGTTGTGCCATTGTGTAGGACATGTTGGTATCTCCCCGAGAGATGGATGCTTGGGATTGATGCATGGGTGAATGTGTGATTCATGCATCTGGCATTGCATAGCTTGTGGATATCTGCCCTTACTTCATCAGGGCCTTACCTTCACAAGGGTATTCATGGATGGCCGTATGTCTGGACACCGGAAATATTAGTTGAGCATACCGGGTGCATAGGATGCCCATGGGTAAAATTCTCAAAACTTTCATGGTACCAAGGATCTGCTCCAACGCCATGACCGAGTGGAATACATGAGCGCACAAGGGCCTTATACCATTAGGCCGCGACTCCCACTGTCATGTAGTCGGTTGGATTGGGGTGTGGCCTTACCTACCTTGTGTGAGGAGGCATTGCTAGGCTGAGTCTGACAAGCTCGTAAATGGGTCCGCTACCTTCAGGCCTTGTTGGTGATTGGTTGTCCACAGGCGGGTAGTGAGGTCTCTTACACTCGTTTGACTATGTGGGGTCTGTAGAGCGGCAGTCATTCATCAATGTAATGGACCCCGGTGATTTCCTTATGATTGGAAATGTACTTGACTTATGGTTTGGATATGAGTACTGACATTACTTGCATTGCATTAGCATTGGCTGTACAACCCCCCTTCATGCATTGTCTTGGTATGACACCCATTACTCATTGTATCGCGTTCATAGTAAGCCTTGGTAAGGCTAGTGATATGCTCATTGATCATGCTTCTCTCCTTATATCTCCTATTCTTCTGTGCACCATTGTCACACACTTACACCACCCTCTAAGCTTCTATAAGCTTATGCACGATTGATGCGTGCAGAAAATTCTAGGTAGGCGCCGTAGCAGCAGAGCGTGGAGTAGAGTTGAGCAGTGAGGACTCCAGTGTTGCTGATTTCTCTCTCTTTTCCTTTTATTCTCATGTATGTCCTTTTGGACCTTATGGAAGATTTAAAAGTTCAAATTTATAGTGGATTTTACGATGTGTGCCTTTGTTATTCTCAGATGTACTTGCTGTGATATTGGGTATGCTTGTATTGGAAATGATTATACTGTTATGAAAATCTTCTTTGTAGGATCATAGGATCGGAGCCTACCTCAGGAGCCGAGAATGGGGTACTACGGAGGCTGTTGCGGTCAGAACTGACCATCGGGTTCCTTGTGAGTCTGGTTACCAAGTCTGGGGCGTGACAGAAGTTGGTATCAGAGCATAGTAAGTAATTCTGGGATGACTTAGGATAACATCGCATGTCTGCCAAGAACATAGGACTAGTAATCTCTCGAGTTTCTGCCTTTCGCTCCGTATTGAGCCAATAATTATCCTGATTCCTTGCATCGTCATTATTTTGTAGAAGATGTCACTTGGACTTGGCGACTGTGGTCGTGGTGCCCATGGACGAGGCGCCCGAGTTAACCCTCCTACTCGAGCACATCCTGCTCCCGCAGACCTCCTCAGCAGCGACAGCAGCAGCAGAGACAACAGCAGCAGCAACACCAGCAGAAGGGATATCCGAATGTCCGGTCCCTAGGTCCAGTATGTATTGCAGCCCAGCAGGCACAGACTCAGGACCCTCAGTCTTCCGGGTTGCTTCCCCTACCAGCTCAGGGCTGCTTTTATTCTGCACAGTAGGCGCCAGGCCAGGACCCGCAGTCATCGACCGGTGGAGTAGTCGAGGGTATTCTTCTTGTTTCTTCATGCATTGCTCATGTTTTATTTGATTCTGGTGCCTCCCATTCTTTTGTGGCCGAGCAGTTTTGCCCATCGACCGTTATTCCATCGGAGTCCGTGTCTAAGGCTTTGACCATTTCGACTCCCATGGGGAAGTTTATAATGTTGACCCGTCGCTGTCCTTCTTGCCTGGTGTTAGTGGGTGAGATGTTCCTTCCTACCGATCTGTTCGCGATGCCGATGTCAGGTTTTGATGTGATTCTGGGTATGGACTGGCTTGTAGAGTATGGTGCCGTCTTAGACTGTACCGTGAGGATGGTTACGTTTCACATTCCAGGCTTGCCAGTGTTCCAGTTCGTTGTTGAGCCCAGAGGAGAGCCGTTATCTAGTTTCTTGGCTTCAGTCGTTGAGGATTCTGTGGTAAAGAGTATTGAGCAGCTGCCAGTTGTTTGTGAGTACCCGGATGTGTTTCAGGAAATCCCAGGTTTACCTCCACATCGGCAGGTAGAGTTCCTGATTGATTTGGTGCCCGGTACAACGCCTATCTCGAAGGCCCCCTACCAGATGGCACCGTTGGAGTTGAGGGAACTGCAGGAGCAGTTGGATGAGCTTCGGGAGTTAGGTTTCATTCGTCCCAGCAGTTAGATAAGTAGTTGAATGGCACCGTTGGAGTTGAGGGAAATGATTATACTGTTATGAAAATCCTCCTTGTAGGATCCTAGGATTGGAGCCTACCTCAGGAGCTGAGAATGGGGTACTATGGAGGCTGTTGCGGCCAGAACCGGCCATCGGGTTCCTTGTGAGTCTGGTTACCGAGTCTGGGGCGTGACATCATCTCCTTTTGTCATTCTTAGACATGTGGCCATCACTTTTCTGTCAAAAAGACCACAACTAAAATTCTACAGTGCAGCTTTTATTGGCCCACTATGTTCAAGGACACTCATGACTTTTGCAAAACTTGTGAGCATTGTCAAAAGTTGGGAGTATTGTCCCATCAAAATATAATACCTCTGAACCCCATTATGATCATTGAAGCATTTGATTGCTGGCGCATTGATTTCATGGGACCATTCACCTAATCCTTTCAGAATTTATACATTTTGCTAGTAGTAGACTATGTCACTAAGTGGGTTGAAGTGATCCTGTGCCGGAACAATGACCATCAGATGGTCATTAAGTTTTTAAGAGAGGACATCCTTTCCCGGTTTGGAATGCCTCGGGCCATCATTAGTGATGGAGGTTCACATTTCTGTAATAGGCCATTTGTAAACTTAATGAAGAAATATGACATCTCTCATAAGGTGAGCACTCCATAGCACCCACAGACAAGTGGGTAAGTTAAGATTTCTAATAGGGAGATCAAACAAATTTTGGAGAAAACGGTTAACCCTGATCGAAAGAATTGGTCAATCCGATTGACCGAAGCTTTATGGGCTTACCGTACTGCATTTAAAACTCCAATTGGAATGTCTCCCTTTAGACTTGTTTATGGGAAGGCTTGCCACTTACCTGTGGAGTTGGAACATAGGGCCTACTGGGTGATTAAAAATCTGAACTTCAATTTAGACAACGCTAGTTCGCTGTGCAAACTACAATTGAATGAACTCGAGGAGATCCGGAATGATGCATACGAGAACTCGAGAATTTACAAGGATAGGATGAAGGTGTTCCATGACAGGAACATCCTTCAGAAATCATTCTTAGTTTGTCAAAAAGTTCTTTTGTACAATTCTCAGTTACATCTTTTTCTGGGTAAACTCCAATCTTGTTGGACCGGTCCTTTCACTGTTACTAATGTTTATCCTTATGGGGCCATTGAGATAAAGAATTCAAATAATGACAATGCTTTTAAAGTAAATGGATATCGGTTGAAGCCATTTGTTGAGAAATTTGATTCAGAGGACATGTCCATACTTCGGATTGATCCTGTTTACCAGGATTGACCTCCTAGGTTGACAGAGGTATAGTTAGGTTTATTACTTTCATAGAATTTAGGACTAGGATAGTTTGCTTCCACTGTTTTAGGATAGTTTGCTTTCCATTTGTTTAGGATAGTTTACTTTTTGGTTGTTTAATTCTTGTGCTAACCCACCTTCATGCTGAGATCCTTTAGAAAAAGCCTCAAAATTTCTTCATCAGGTACTATCTTTCCATCACTTCTCCTTTAATTACGTTGTCTCTTTTGCAAATCATGCTTATTTCTATTACATTGTGGACATTATAGATTTTAGGTTGGGGATGAGAGATTAGGTAAGATAATAACTGTTTTCTCAGTTTTGAGTAAAATTTGGAATTTTTTTAAAAAAAATTTCAATGTTAATCTGTTTGGGAAGCGATGAATTGTGTACTTAAGAGTGCTTTGAGTATGATGAGATAGAGATTGAATTTTGGATTGTTAGAGTCTAATCATTTAAGTAACTTATCACCTAAGTGCTTGTGTTCAATTGATTAAGAGGAAGTTTGAATATCACATTAAATCACAAAACGCATTCAATTTGTCTTGTGAAGATATATTAGAAGTTCTGATTGTTAGTATATGAATCATTGATAGATGGCGAGAATTAGGTCTGGAGAATTTTATCCACCTTAAAAGAAGAAAAGAGCCAGTTAAAAATCAAGAGATCGACAAAGAGGTCATGAAAAAGAATGAAAAATCTAGAAAAGAATGCAAAAATAAAAAGAATGAATAAAAACTGACTGTCGATATAAAATCAAAAACTGCAAAAGAAGAAAAATGAGATAAGTTCGGAATTAGTACTTGAGTTTCAAACTGCTCTTGTAGTGATGAGCATAGCTAACATGATGAATTGATAGTATTTGTATGGGAAGTAAATTGACTTTTATTGAGCACATTGAAAAACTTAATATACAAATTATGTTTCGATTTAGTGGATAAAGAATTTTTTGATTGGTTGCTTATGTGATTGGGTTCTAGGTTTTTGAAATCTTACTTTTGTATCTTAATTCTACTTATTCATCCTTGAGTGCACAAAGGATTGTTTTCTGAAAAAGATTAATTTTTTACATTAAGCATTCAGAATTATTTTTCTCATACTTTGCTCGGGAGTATCAAAATGCTAGTTGGGAATTGTGTTGCTGGTCAAATATTGCATATTGGACCCCATTTATATCTTGGTTTTATGAACATGATATTGCTTAATTTCCTATTTTACTCATGTTTGTGTTACAAGGTGAATTTTAGAGCTTGGATTGAAAAGGATGCTAAAAGCATGGATTTAATGCTCACGAATCACCAAAGCAAGGATGGTTCTTATGAGACCAAAAATGAAGAATTCATATGCCAAAAATCCAAGAAAACCAAGTGAGAAATGAATAGAATTGAAGACTTGAATAGAAGAAATGGAACCCTAAAAATTTGCCTGCTTCAACTAGTCTAATCCCTCCTTCGACCACTATAAGGCTCCTACTCCACTAGTCGAAGATTCCTCGATTCGAACTGCTGTAATATGCACTTTTAATTTCTCGTGATCCTCGACTAGTTGAAGGAGACCCTTGACTAGTAGAGGGCTTTCCTTGACTAGTTCAGGGTTATGTAGGTTTTGCTCGGATTGCATAAATTTGAGGCGGTTTATGAATTTTTTCAAGTTGGTGCGAAAGGAGGTGATGCACAACTATAAATGGGTGTCCCTAGGGCATCCTTAAGAATCTTCTAAGGTTTGAAGAGTTAAGCAAAAGAGTGGAGAATCCATCACTAAGAGTTTTTCTTCATTTTCCTTAGTTGTTTTTATGCTTTTCTTAAGAGATTTTAGTTCAATCATGTCTATGGTTGGCTAAACTTCTTAGTTAGGGCTAAGAGGTGAAGCTTGTAGCGTGATGGGATGTTTCTTTTACTTTGATTCATATTTATGTTGAATCTTCTTTGATTCTATTTTGATTTTAAAGGAATACTTTCAGTTCTTAATAGTTTATTGTGACTCAAATTACAATAGATCTGCAATAGCTTTGAGTATCTTCTTTTCCTGATTTTGAGATGTGGGATTGGTAAATCCTGTTGTTAGCTATTGTCTCATGGGCATGGTTTGGTAATGGAATCTCTTCCAATTATCACAATTCTCCTCCATTGAGAATTAGGTCAAGGAAAGTTTAGATTGATCTTAATTGTATATCTTCTAATTGGATAGGATAAGACTCCAATTCCAATTGTGTGACTTAAATCAAGTAAGAGGGTTCCCTGCTCTCTACAAGTGGAAACTTGGAAACCTTAGTTACCACCTTTAAATTTGTTAGTTTTTAATCACTTTAATCATAATTACTCTCTTAATGAATTCAGATCTAGATTCACATCTTCTTTTAGTTCTAGTTCTAGTTGCTTTCAGAAACGTACAAGTTCAGTCCCTGTGGATTCGACCTCGGTCTCACCGAGATTATTACTACATCGCGACCCTACACTTGGGGTTGTGAACACAAATTGATCACATGGAATTCAAAGCATCTATTGTGCCTGGAGTCTATAATAGGTAAAGGAATTTTATAGATTGATTTCTTTTCTAAACAAGCTTGTAATTCCACTTCCAAGCATTCGAAGTAGCCAGAGTCGACAATGAATTAAAGATGAAACAACACAAAAGCTTTAAAAGAAATTCAAATATTTTTCAATTAACTAATTATCATTCAAATCTAAAAGTATGAATGTATAAACTGAAACATAAAATAAACTATAAGCTTCACCCCTTAGCCTTACCTAAGAGATTAGCTAAACATAGCTAA
Source organism: Magnolia sinica (assembly GCF_029962835.1). NCBI lineage: Eukaryota > Viridiplantae > Streptophyta > Magnoliopsida > Magnoliales > Magnoliaceae > Magnolia > Magnolia sinica. Next base: position 46,727,489 of record NC_080585.1, on the reverse strand, counting down.
CTCAAAAATAAAAGAAAAACTAAAAATCTACCAGATCCCATGAAGAAATTGAAGTGGAAGAATGTTGTCGGTGCTCCACTTAAGCCTTTTCTCCCTCTCCAAACCCTAGAAGATCTTTAGGAATGTCCTAAGGACCCCTTTAAGTAGATTAGGAAATGTATTTTCCACATTGACTTGAAAATTTCACAAACTAACTTTGAATTTACGCACTTGCTGATTCTATCGATGGGTTCTCAATGGCGTCAAAGTCTAATCGAACTTCTATCAATGACATCGAGTGGAAACACAGAAACTATCTAACAACCTTTATGGAAAATTCTAGAATTCATCGATATGTACTCGAAGGATCGAACTCTCTTCAAAATCCAATTGATGGCATTGAACTCCTATCAATGGGATTGAAAGTTTTTTAATTTCTTTTGTTTGCAACTTTATTTTGAATCTTTAATTTTTCTTCAGTGTTCACTTAGTTTCCTCAATCCCTTGGCACTTCAATTCTTTATTCATGACTTTGAAATCGTCAATTTTTTATTGTCTTTTTTTTTTAAATACTTTATTTCACCTATTTGAACAAATTTTCATTCTTGGTTTCGAAATCATCTTGCATACAGAAACCATATGTTAATATATCGATTAAGATTTTAAATTCATCAAAAACTAATGCAATTGAGATAATAAATATGTAATATTTAAACTTGATTAGACATTAATCATACCATACATAAAGGTGGGCCCTATAAGCACTTTGATAGGCCCACCCTAAAAAAATGTGGTAGAATCATGAAAACGATTGGTCGTATAGGCAAAATAGACATTTTTAGGCCTTAACCTTCATTGATCAAAGTCAAATAAAATCTTTTCTCATCCTCTTTTCAAAGAATTACTTTAAATGTTTTAAAAGGAGATGGATTTTTGAATATTGACCAAAATACAAGTGAATATTTATAAAAACCCTAAATTCAATTATATTCAAACATGACATGATATGATAATTGATACTTGTAAATAACCCTGTATTCGATTATATTCAAACATGGCATAATATGATAATGTGTTTTTTCTGACTGTATATCCCACTTTTTGTTAGTGCAGTCACCTTGCACACTTGTTTGTTAATCATGTTACTAGTTGTGTTAAGTAGACGGATGAGTACTTGGCAAATGAAGACCGACGAAGGAACTGGAGTAGAAGCCCAAGCTGCAAGTTCAAAGTACAAAGATGCTTCTGCGATCTTGATCTTACCTATAGATGACCTTGACCCATAATAGGAAAACCTACTTAGATCATCTATTTAAGCCATTCCAAGTTTATATTCTCTATCATTCCAGAGTTAGCTTTAGAAAGTTCAAAGTTGTTGAATGAATTGTAGGACAAAAACTTAAACAGGAAAAACCGTCTCACATTCGGTTGGAGAAGGTGCCACTGAATGTGATAAAAACAGACTAGCAACATTTCGAAGTTATTTCGATACCACTGACTAGACTTTCGGTCCCATCGACTCCCACTGAAGAACAATATTCGGTGCCACCGAAAGTGACAATTTTCATCTAACAACTTTAGAACTTAATTCGGTACCATTGAGTGATAATTCAGTGCTACCGATTGCATTTCGGTGCCACCAAAGGTTCACTCAGTAGAATTGAAAAGTATCCGTTATGGATCCATTGAAACCTTTTCTCTATAAAAGCAGCTCCTATAAACTTATGAAATAAGTGGATTAAGGCATTCTAGAGTCCCTAGTGTATCCCAAGCTTATCCCACTCATCCTAGACTCTATCCACACAATATTCATGTTTCTTCATTTTGATTCCTCACTTCAATGAGCATTCAAAGCTCTTATTAATGAAGAACTTGATCTCTTGCCTGTTCTAGAGTATAGAGACCAAACCCATTGGCAAATCCTTAGTCTCCAAGATACTCTAGAGCATCCATTAGTTGAATCTGTTAGGAAATCCATTCATAACCTTTGATAGGAGATTCAACCCACTACCATTACCTTGGTTACCTTAATAGGAACATCATATGTCAGGTACTTGATCGTGAAGCTGAAACAATAGGAAAACCATAGCATCATGATCGGGGGAGTGTCGGGGAGCTGATTTAAGAATGAGAGAGCGAAGATCAAGCAACCCAAGATAAGCTACAAAAGAGGACTCATTTGGACAAGTAAGTGTCATTGCTAAGAGTCCAAAGGTTAGCCTCATTCCTTTTGAAGGATTGAGCCTAAGAGTTTGCTATCCACAAACTCGATTAGGTGCCTAGTGTAGGACCTTGGTCGGTGTGGGCCTAAACGTAGGTACCTAGTGTGGGACCTTTGCTGGTGTGGCTTAAACGTAGGTCCCTAGTGTGGGACCTCAGCCGGTGTGGCCTAAACATGGTTTCTTAGTGTAGGACCTTTGTTCTTGCATAAGGCATAAATTGTAGTCCTTTGTGTAGGGCTATAAAGGTTTATGGTGAACCTAATTTAAAACCATTGATAGTGAAATCCAGCACACTCTAAGAGAGAGTGCGGTTGTCGGGAGTGGAGTAGGCACATAGCCGAACCACTATACATGCTTGTGTTTGGAATTGTCATTTGCACATCTATTTAATCATGTTTATATAAATTTGAATGCTTGATTATATATGCATAATTGGATGAATGCTTAAGATTGATAGGTAACACATTCCACACACAATTTCACAATGCTATAGGCTAGTTGCTTTATTTGCATATCTTGAGTAGCATATGTGATTGGACCCTCTATTGGCTTTGAAGCCTTTAGAGTTGCATTGCCTTGCTTAGTTTAATTGACAATGAGTTTAAGTTATGCAGTAAAAGTTTTTTAGTATAATCATTGAAAAGTCCTATTCACCCCCTTCTAGGACTCCTGAACTGTTCCATACTTCTACTACAATGGTCTTAACAACAATTTCACTTTTTACCCACCGTCTTTTTTGTTCAACCCAAACTTTACTTTCCCAAATTAATACCCTATTTTTTTTCTCGGACGAGAAAGCCCTTGCAATATAAAGCCAATTTCTGAAACCCTTCTATATCCTTCAAATGACAATGTCCTAGTAGCAAAAACCCATTGTCTGATTTCTTCTCTCCTCTATGTGATTTCTAATTTTTTCTAATTTTTTAATTTTTTTTCTCTTCTTGGTATGAGAATACCCTACCACTAAAAATCTATTCCATGAAATCTTCTCATTTCTTCTTTTGGTTAAGAATACGCTTGCCACATGTAAGTGCTATATTTTCTAGCTCCTATTATTGTCAAATTTTGTAGTGCCAAAATCTCTTGGAATCTGTGTCTTATGTAGCTCATCTACAAGTTCAAGACATTACATCTCATGTACAAGATCAAAGGTCTTTACCTCAAGAACTTCAAATGCATGATCAAGAGATATACAAATTCAAGTACATAGTTCACTCTTTCAAACTTCAAAGTTCAAGGTTTCAAAGCTTTATCTAAAGGTAAGACAATAGTCTTCACTTTGGTACTCAAAACTCAAGTTGAAATACAAGACAAGTACTTCAATTTCAAGATTCAAATGGTCTCAAGTTCAAGCTTCATCATATGTCAAGATCTCAAGCTACGTGAACTTCAAATAACGACTATCAACTGAAGCAAAAGAAGATTCAATGTTCATACATTTCTTATAAGGTATGAATGACCTTAGATTGACCATAGGATAGGTCATTTTGAATAAATAATTTAATTGAGTTATTTTATAAGTGCATAGTCTGTTTTTTGACTAGTCTTAGACTAAGTTCGACTAGTCCTAACACTGGCTCGACTAGTCCAAGAAATCCTCGACCAGTCCTAAGGTTGTTACTTATTTTCAGGAATTTTTGTTCTTGCCTCAGCCAGTCTTGGAGACTACTCGACCGGTTGTATGAACAGTGCTCGACCAGTCCTACAGGCTCAATTTAAAGTTCAACAACTAATTTGAGTTCTACATGACTAGTCGTGGATAGGACTCGATCGGTCGTGGAGGCCACTCAATCGGTCGAGCAGGTCCTTCGACCAGTCGTGGAACAGTCTGATCTTATCGCGCCCAAATTTTTAAAAGTTTGTTGGTCCTTCGACCAGTCGAACCGACCTCAGGACCAGTCGAAGATGCGATTTCTGCACTTATAAATAAAGCACGAAATTCAAAGTTTGATATTCAATTCAAGCAAAATCAATACACCACTCTGAGAGATAAGTTAGTGATATTGTTAAGTTATCTAGTTCTTATTTTATATTCTCTTTAATTAGCTTTTTGCATTTGATTTTGTATTCTGCATTCCAATTTTATTTGAAAGATGGATTGAGTATTTCCATTTCTTGGAATTAAAATCAAATCAAGCTAGCCCAAGGTGATTTAATTTAAAATCAATTTAGAATTTAGAACCTTTTCACAAGTGAGTGTGAACATTGAACTTCTACGTTGAACTTCTACTTTGAATTGGTTCTTCTAGGCTACATCAAAAGGAGAATATCCAGATAAGTGTTTTACTATTTTGTAAATTCATTCTTTGGTTTCATTGAGATTGTTCCAGAAAAATCTCTTTTTTTGTTTGTCTGAGGTGATCCAGAAAACTCAGAGTGTGGGGTTTTCGAATTGTGTAAGCCCACTTGAAAGACACAATTGTGAGGGTTTTAGGTGAACCTTGAAAAACCGATTTTCATAGTGAATGCTAATATCCATTGTGTGAGGATATTAGGAGTGGAGTAGTTGTGTGGCTATTTTTCTAAACAGTTGGTGTACACACCAGCGAACCATTATAATTTCTAGTCTTGTAGTGATTAATTAAATATTTCATTTTGTGGATGTTGTAATTTCCCTTTATGCATTTGTGGAGAATGTTGTAATTTCTTTTATGTAAGTGTGGGAATGTTGTAATAGCTTAGTTATTTCCTTTACTATTTATTTCTTTATTCCTCTGTATCAGTTTGAGATTTTGATACATAGACCGTTCTAGGAATCAGGTTGTCCTACCACAAGCCATTGGTTTTTGGTGTAAGGTTGTCCTTAGAACAACATCTATATCAACCTCTTAATACTTATACACTTGACGTTGTATTGCATTTTTGCATTATGGATTGTTTAAGTGCTATCTTTATTTATATTTGTTTAAATTTCGTATTTAATTTTTAATTTGGCATAGTCCTATTCACCCCTCCCCCCCTCTAAGACTCTTAGCTCGGCCTTTTCACCACATACTTCATTTTCTCCATTTTCCCAACTCAAGAGAGGAAGAAAATGGTGCCTTCATCGAAGAAGCAATGAATTACAGGTATATTTGAGAGTGTTGACTTCATTTTGTGGACCCCACCGTATTATATACGATATATCTACACTGTCCACCGTCCATCTATTTTATTTAAACATTTTAGGGCATTAGCCAAAAAATGAGGCAAATTCATTGCCCAAATGGCCCACACGAAAGAAAACATTGGCTTTAATTCCTCCATCGTTGAAAGTTGTTTCCTTCACCAGGAACATTTAGGTTTTTTATCATATAACCCATTCATAAGGTCACACAAAATGAAGATCGAAATGAAATTGAATGAAGACCGGTTAAAATTGACTGAGGACATCGTGAAATTGACTGAGAACTACGTAAAAGTGACCGAGAACAGAGTCAAATAGACCGAGGACATCATGAAATTGACCGAATATTATGTGAAAGTGATCAAGAACTAAAACAAATTGACCGAGGACTAAGTGAAATTGGCCGATAATTGCTTGAAATTGACATCGTGACTGAGAACTAAGTCAAATTGACCGAGAACTGCATGAAAGTGATCAAGAATTAAATCAAATTGACCAAGGTGTCACGACCCAGATTTGGTGATCGGAACTCGTAAGAATCCTAATAGCCAACTCCGACGCTGACAGCCTCTGTAGTACCCCATTTTCGGCTCTTGGCACCCATTCACCAGGTTCCGATCCTGAGATCCCACAAGGAGGATTTCTATAACATAAGTCCAATCCATAAGAGCATACCCAAGAACATAACATAGTAACCACTTGAAATAACTACAGGAACACATTACAAGATCCACTAAGAATTTAAACTTTTTAAGATACAAGGCGCAAAGGGAAATACAAAGTCTATATAAAGGTAACTCCAAAAGGATCAGTGGCACGCCCCAGCTCCTGCTCTGCTCTCCGGCCTAGAATCACCTACATGCATCAATCGTGCATAAGCTTATAGAAAGCTTAGAGGATGGTGTACGTGTGTGTAATACCAGTGCTAGAAAGAAATATCAGAGAATGCAGAAGCTCAACATGAACCATGAACACTATCAATGCCACTAGCCATACCAAGGCTAAGCTATGACAATCATGAATGCAACAAGCCGTACCAAGGCTAAGCTATGACAATCATGAATGCAACAAGCCGTACCAAGGCTATGTAAAGAAATACATGAGTACTGGGCGCCATACCGAGGCGATGCACAAAAGGCCTATAAAGCCAATGCCAATGTAATGTAATACATGCCAGTCCTCATATCAAGTCCACAATCATATACAGTTCCACTATAGGGAAACACCGGGGGTCAAATACACTACATGTTGACTGCTGCTATCCCGGCCGGGTAGCCTAGCGAGCGTAAAAGACTTCATTACCCGCCTATGGATAGTCAATCAGTAACAAGGCTCAATGGTAGTGGACCCATTTACAAGCTAGTCAAAATCGGCCTAGTATACTCCCTCTTCACCCGGGCAGGTAAGGCCACACCCCATCTTAACTGACCACGCTACAGTGGGTGTCACGGCCTAATGGTATAAGGCACTCAGGAGCTCATGTTTTTCACTCGGTCTCGGCGTTGAGGCATCTCCTGGTACCATGAAGGTTTAGGGGCTTTCACCCAAGGACATCCTACGTGCCCTAAATGCTCAAGTAACATTTCTGGTGTCCAATATGGCTATTCATGATACTCCTGTGGAGGCTACGACCCTGATGAAGTAAGGACAAATATAATGTAATGAAATGCCAGATGCATGAATCACGCATACCGGTCATGCATCAGCTCCAAGCATCCAACATGCTCAAGAGGGGAACTCCATCCCTCTGGGAAACCATCATATCTGCCCAATGGCACAACCATGACCACACACATACAATGCCAACCAAGCACACAATAATGTATATGGGTCATGAAGATGAACAAGATGCGTCATGCGTAATGTACGATGTCATACGCTCTTCCTATCTAAGTAGGGACTAAGTCTAGGTACTTAGAAAAATTCTCTAATGGGGGCCCAATAATCTAGGGTAGCCCAAGGATAATGACATGGGCCTAAATAAATGAAACCGACCTAGTAAAGGTCTATGGTGGACCTTTAACCACTCATAGAGGCAAATGGGCCTTTCTTAAGGCCACAAATGTGTACATCCAACCACTATCTGTCCCAAGAAGGTAGCCCAAACAATAATCTTTCACGCATTAGGGCCCAAGGCCCACACATCACCATAAATAAGAGAAGGTCAACCATAACATTCCACATACATATCATATTTGACCTCAAATAGATGGCCCAAGGCCTACTCAAACATGGTTCCGAAGGCAACACATATAGCCCAACCCGTATGCAATATTATGGGCCCATAGGGAAGGTTAGGGCCCAACATAAAGATCACTAATTCCATATATTGTGATGGCCTAGTGGGCAGCCCATTACTCAAACCTCATGGTAAAAAAAATCATGCTCTAATTAAGTAAGTTGGGCCTATAACCCGGCCCAAGAATATAATTGATTTGGTGAGCAACCAAGGGCCCAACCATTTGTGAAATCTAGCCCACTAACCCAGCACAACATATGATGAAAATGGCTTAAGAGTTCACTGGGCCTAGCAAGAAGGTTCCAGCCCATTTGGGCCTAAAGAGTCCAACAATCTAACTACATACATGGTCCCAAATAGCCCAATCTATGGTGGGCCTCAAGGGTGCATTAATTAAGCCCAAATTTAGGGTTTAAAGGCATGAATTAATCCCTCTAAGGTCCTCATAATGTGGTTGGCCCCACTCCTTAAATTCTTAGCCTAAAGGCAATGTACATTTATAATACATCGCTGGATTTTTATTTCACCAGTTTTTATGGGCCTGTTGGAGCCAAGAAAATTGTCCATCTGATTAGTAAGGATTTAGAGTGGTCCAGCATCAGGTTTAGGGGCCCCACTACATAGGGAACACCCCAAATACATTAGAAATAGGTGGACCACACTGCTTGACCGAAGGTCCAGCAGCAGCCCCACCATGGGCGTCCCAATGGGCTGGACGCCTAGTCCTACATGAATGCATACGGTGGGCCCCACCTTGGAAAGCTCCACACTAAAGTGGACCACATATAAGAGGACCTCAAAATGAATGGCGACATGGATAAAACACACATCATGGTGGGCCACAAAATAGGTGGGACGGCCAGCCTTACAGGAAGTCCCTACCATGAGCGTCCATCCAGGTGGGCCAGTCCAACCACCATATCTAGAAAATTAGTGGCCTGATTGGTTGAAACTTGGTAGGTGGGTCCCAGCAAGGGTGAGGCACCTCCAAAATAAATTCCAGAGTTTTACAAATATGGAAAATATTTTTAAATTAAATGGCAACCAAATATGCTGCAGAAATATGGTTGCAACAGAATTATAACTGTCCCTATGTTTAGGACCTTATGGAGTGGGCCTAGACCTACCCAAAACCTTTGAAAAATTATGGGAAGGGTGGTCCTACATCTGGACAACAAGTGGGGTCCTCTAACGTGGCCCACTTCTTCTAGAAAGTCAGGTAAACATAGTGATTTCTGTCGTACAGTATTGCTGAACTGTCCAGAAAATTCTAGACAGTTAGCCATCTTTGGCCCAACCCATGGTCCTCAATCATGGGAGATAGGGTGTGGGTCCCATAACACATCAAAGTAGGGTCCACACACTATAAAATCCCTAAAGAAATTTGGGGTAAAAGGGGTCTAGAAATAGATCTAAACATCAACCCAAAACACATACTCCAACTGGGCTGAAATCTGGACAACAACAAGTGCTGTCCATATTTTGGCCCATACAATATAATCAAAAGGCCCATAGCCCTGATTCAACATGTGGGCTCCACCTTAATATGTCAACAAAATTCCAGGCTCATAAGTTCACCCAAACCTCTATGAAAAGTGTGATTTGGAGGTCACCCAAACCATGCGTGCATGGTTGGGCCTGGATGTCCAATAAAGTGGCTTGGATGTCCACTTTGCTTAGGGCCTGGGAGGTTGTTGACTTACTTTGGTGGGCCACACCTCATCAACATACGTAAAAGAAAATATAGAGAAAATGGAGATAAAAGGAGCAAGAATCGGCCAAAGGTGGGTGGTCCCACCTCCAATGGGCCACCCGCACACAATCCACACCATCATTATTCATATGAGTTACATGCATGGTAAGATACATTAAAATAAATTGCTGGATGGTAGAGGTTTCTACCCTACATGCATGCAAAGGCATAGATGGCCCATGAGATGCAAGAAATAAGAGGAAATCATTATGGTGGGTCTATAGAAAATGGCCCACCATGGAATGGATTATGTAGGATTTAGGCCCTTAGCCTTCATCCTAGGAGCCATGTAGGGCCTCCACTATGGATTGGTGGACCCTACATGCTTCCATGCATGTAGAAGAAAGAAGAGAAGAAAGGGAAGAAGAAGAAGAGGTGAAGAATGTTGATGAAGCACCCACCATGAAGAGATGACTCCAAAACTCAAGATCTAGGTTCTATTCTTCAAAAGGGAGGTGTTTGAAGGTTGGAGATGGGTTCTTAGTGGTTAGATGGTGGGGGAGAGAAGGAATAAAGGGCTGGAATTAGGAAGAGAGGGTGGGACATCCATTACTAAGGAGGGTGAGAATGAGAGAATGAGAGAGAGAGAGAGAGAGAGAGAGAGAGAGAGAGAGAGAGAGAGAGAGAGAGGTATAGGGAAGCAATCATTTCTCTTGCTAGAAAAAAGAGAAACCCCATGATGAGTCTTGGGGGTGGTAACCAAGGCTAATGATAGCCTCTCTAGCTAGCTACTCTAGGCTAGGTTAGGTAGGGTTAGGTGTGTAGGTTCCCTAGAAAGGAGCACTTAGGTGGGACCCATCATGGAAAAATGTGTGGGCCCCTATCAAGTGGGCCCCATGCATGATGAGTGGTCAAGAATTGACAGGTCAATAACGCAAGACGCACATGTCGGATTCACGCACGAGATGTGGCGTTGGAACCACGGCGCTGATGCGGTCGCAATGGGATAGGTTTCGAGTCGATCCAAGTTGGGTCTACGTGACCAAACTTAAGGATGATACAAACACTATCCATAGGTCATAGGTCGCCGAGATTTGACTAGTAGGACTGTGAGACCTAGGGGAATGAAATGTATACTCGGGGTAGGGTCTTACATGAGGACTAAGTGAAATTGATCGATAATTGCTTAAAATTGAAATCATGACCGAGAACTGAGTTAAATTGACCGAGAACATTGTGAAATTGACTGAGAACTGCATGAAATTGATTGAGAACTTCATGAAATTGATTAAGAACTTGCAAAAATTGATTGAGAACTTCTTGAAATTGACCTAGAAATGAGTGAAAATAGTTGAGAAAGGAGTGATTTCATTGTGAATGGTATGATTTATCCGAGTTCCTTAGTCAATTTCACTATGTTCTCATTCACTTTAAAGTTGTTCTCGGTCAATTTTATGATTACCTTATGCAATATCACAAAGTTGTTGGTCAATTTCATGATGTTCTCGTTCAATTTCACTTAATTGTTGGCCAATTTAACTTAATTCTCAGTTAATTTCACTCAATTCTCGGCCATTTTCACTCAATTCTCGGTCAATTTCATTCAGTTCTCGACCAATTTGGTGAAGTTCTGATTGTTTTGGCAAATCATATTTTTCTAATTGTTTTGAGAAAACCAAACTTGAACTGAATCTAAAAAATTCTAAAATTGAAGATTTGAAAGATTTTATCCCGTGATTTCTAGATTCTAATTGGAACGTAATCCTTGAAGTTCGGCCAGCCGAATTGAATCTTGGGCCAGCCGAACTATACGGATTTCTATTGTAAAGAAAGATCTTTTAAGCCTCGAGCTATTTGTGTTGTAATTCATATTTTATTATTAGCTTATTCTATTCTTCTTCTCAAAGTTAGATTAAACTATTTTTGATTGAGTAATCCATACTTTACTTTGAGAATAATGAGAATCGAATATCCAACACTAGGGTTTCATTCATTTTATTGAAAATCTATTAGATTCCTTGTAACAGCCCGTACTTTCAAGTACTCGGGTGTTACTGTATAACCAAACTTAGTATAAATACAATCTAGGCTTAAGTAAATACTCACATTCATCCTAGTTTAAATCTGACAATTAAAAGCAATCCGCACCTATGTACCAAGCTATCTATCCGTTAACCTTCAAGACAATCCATCACGTCATAAGCGCAATCCATTGTTAGGAATTTGTTCACCTCGGTAGATGAATTAAACCATCTAGTAATATTTAATAAGTGTATTTTCTTTATTTATTATATTATGAACGTTATACAAACATAGACATATTTTGATAATTTATTTATCATATAGGAATGTAGGAAAATGTATTGATATGTATATATTTAATGTATATAAAATATTACGAAAATAATGTTACAGTAAATAAACATAATGAATGATAGTTTTACAATGAATAATGGGATTATAAATATTAATGTAGTATTAAATATCTTTATAAATATGTATACAAAATTTTTTAGACATTTTAATAAGATTGTATATTATTTACCAACGTGATATGATATTGTACAATTTTCAATTCATATATATGTGTAATATGATATCGTATATTATGAATTATATAGTAATAAATATGTGACCAGTACCATGTATATAGCAGAATGTTAATACCAAAAATTATATGTATATATGTGTATGAGACTTTAATTATTTTAATTATAAGTAATATACAAAGGTAATGAAATCTACATTAATATTAGCATTGGCTAGTAATATGTGATGAAAGCCTTACAAATAGCCCCATTAGGACCACTAGGAACCATGAAGGTCGGATCTAACCGTCAGACCTTCGTAGATCGTAGAATAACCTATCTACTTAGAAAATATGGCTCACTTTGGTTTTGGATATGCTTGATCTATGGCCAGGGCTCCCACTTGAACCTATGGAAGCTGATGAATGGACCAGATTTTCTAAGATCAAATCATCCATATGGACCCCACAATAATAATAATATTCACAGTTCTAAATGCATGTTAGGTCACCTACTCCCTAACTCAACTATTGATTCTTAACTAAGTGGTCCTTAGAACCATTTTAACCGTTAATATTCAAATTCAGGAACATCCAACCATTAGATTGACAGAAATCCACCGTTGGGACTAGAAGTTTAGGAGTATGGCCCACTTAAGATTTAGGTCAGCCCCATTCTTGAGATCATGACCTTATATAAGTGAATGAACCAAATGAACAGAGTGAATTTCATCTAAACATCACGATGGGCCACATTTTATGGGGTACGCATGCACAGTTAGTGCACACTTGCTGTGCACCATACTAATAGGAGTGGTCAAAGCTCCCTTGACTGAGATTTCCAAAGAAGGAAAACTCCTTTCCTTTTTTACTTCCCTCCAGCACTTAGTTCAAACGAACGGATGGTTGCAATGTACGTGGCCCACCATCTTGAATCAACTAGGTGATCCAAACCGTTCATCTGATTTAGGGTGTGGGCTCGACCAAAACCCAATAGTTATAACAATTTTTGATGTACGTATGGGCACACGTTTCTTGATACAAATAGGGTCTACAAGCACAAAACTTTCCAAAAATGGAGACTGCCTTGCTGCTGCCAACTTAACAATCTGCATGATCTCCTCTCCGCCCATCCTAGCCGTCCACCTAATGAAACATCTCAACCATCCATTTGCTTAGGGCTTTCCTAGGAAAACCAGAGCTAGTTTTAGTTCCTACCCATCATTTTGGGAGGCAGTTTATACCAGAATAAATGTAGGTCACCCATTGACGATCCAATGGCCCTGTGAGAGCTTAGGGCTCGATTTAAGTTTAACGGATGGAGTTGCAATGGGTCTCTCTTCCATGCCCTTGACGTAACTCAAAAACCAACCGTTCTCTCCTATCTTCGAACCCACCTACCCATCCTCCTTCAGGCTTCAATGGAGCTTGTCTACAAGCTTCCCAGGGTCCCTACGAACAGTTTGAAGAAGGTGGATTGGAGGAAGAAACTCCCATTTGACATCTTCCATTAACGGCAGGTCTCCTTCCTCGTCAAGAAGCTACCACCGTTAATGGTGTGTGGCCGTTAGATTTTCATCGGGCTGGTGTTCTCGCTAGCTAGGGTTGAAAGAAGGAGCAAGGAGAATATGAGAGGGAGAGACGAGCTTCCATTTGTTGCACTAGCCCAAAACAGGCCGAGCCGCGTTCTCGCAACTCAGGCTAAAAACGGACCAAACCCATTGGCTGGGATTGGTCCGAGTCATCCACTCACTATCCCATGATCCAGTGTGCTCAGTGCTGGTTTGAGAATCTAGCAAGGAAAGAAAAAGGGAGAGAGAAGAAGAATAGAGAGAAAGTTGGATGGTGAAGTTGCACCACATCCCGGTTAGCGGGCCGAGTCACTACTTGGTTCAGGTTTGGGACAGGCCGGGTTTGGTCCTACTGCTGTTGGCCAGGGGAGAGAGAGAGGTGGCAGGAAAGAAGAAAGAAAGGAAAGGAGAAGAAGAGGAAAAGAGAGAGTAAGGGAGTTGAGTCGGTTTGGTTGCTACCGAGCTAACTGGATTCGACTCCGTTTAAGTCATAGCTCAAACCAGTCAGTCTCCTTGCTGGAATTTTTCCAGCAGTAGGAGAAGAAGGAAGAAAAAGGAAAGAATAGGGAGAAGGAGATCAACTCGATCGGCTCTAACTGAGTCAACCCATCGAGTTAAATCGTTGAGTCCAGCTACTGAGTCGACTGTTGTGAGTCAACTCTCTCTTCCCATTTTAGATTTTCCTGCATTACCCTTAGTTTCATTACCATGAATAGGACAGTTATTAAGCATGAATAGCTAACAGTACACTGTTTATGTTAATATTAGCTATTAAAGATGAAACTACTATTAATGATGCTAGTATAACATCCATCACTTGGAAAATATTACCACTAATAATAGATTTTACTATTTAGTTACCATTGTAATACTTATTATTACCATGGTCGCAAATGGTAGTTATATTATTTAATGATCAATGGTAACTAACCATATTATTACATTTTGTTTAAACTACACATACATTATAATTTAACTCCTAGCACTAAACCCTAAAAATCTAGCCTAAACCTAGACTCTAAGATAAAATTCTAGACCTAAGTAACTTAAACCCTAGGCCTATACTTAAGACATAAATGGTAAGTTAAAGTATGAATCTAATTGTAGAAATTCATAACTCATGGTAGGTCATAGTACCTATTATCATGGCTAGATTCATTATTGAAAGTTATGGCTATTATCATTAGAAAACGTTATCATTTTCCTTATGGGTTAGTATAATTCTTGTTAATAAAATTGTTAGTATTGGTCCTTATCATTGTTAGTGAAATTTTTTAGTATCATTACTTGTATTACTTAGTAGGTTATTAGTAATTACAGAAAATATTAGATAATGTTGGAATATTTAAATATGAATTTGGGAATCATCATTATCAATATTGATTGATGAATACTCCCATTATGAATATTATTTGATCCGTCGTATAATAATAAAAATAAAAATAATTTAGTATTTAAATCCTAGCATTTAAGCGTTTAACTAAACACTAGAATGAAAATCCTAATTTTACACAAAAACCCTAAAAATAGGTAAATCCAAACCCTAGGTTATAATCTCAACCATAAACAATACGTAGAACATCGATCTAACCATACAACTTACAATTCGTGATAGGATCCAAGTCTAAGGGCGTGCACTCTTCTTAATAACATTGGAAGGCGAGTCGACAAATAAGGTAATGATTTCTTCCTCTTGGGCTTTCCATTTTCCCATTGGCTTAAGTTAGAGTTTTTATTTTAATTTATAATTGATATCTCCTTTTCATAGTCACATGTGTTAATTGTTGGAATTAAATTGCTACATTGTATGCTTAATTTTTATCTTGCATATTTATTCATGCTTACGGATTACTTATGGATTGCTTATGGAACTCAAACTGGTACATCAGTGGGAAACCCCCACCTATAAATGTACACCCATACTTGGTATGTAACCTGACTGGTTGTAATTGTAATGGACCGTCGGCTTACTGGTTATTGAGTGGTGGTTTAAATTGATCAATGATGTGGGCCTACCATCCAGGGTTGTTGTGTCCTAGTGGTTTTTAAGGATGGTCTTTTATCGCATGGTTTGGATACTTTCCCTATGTGGCTTATTTTGATATTTGCCTTATGTGGCTTGTTTCGATATCACCCTCTGTGGTTTTGTTTTGGTATTTGCCCTATATGGGTTCGATGTTTTATATCGTGTAACCATGTAATGGTAAGCCCCATATACTGTAACATGAATGGCCACTAGTCCATGGGTTTTCATTAAACATCCGAAGATTGTAGTCTCATGAGTCGGGGATGGTGGTATGGGATCTATGCTAGAGATATCGGCCTACGCTGGTAACTAGCCCCCGTAGTAACCTTTGAGCTTATGTAAATTAGCTGGTTGTAATCGGACTAATAATGGGTTGGCTAATCATACATACATGGCACAGACCAACATCTATTGTTATCATACATGATGTACGTATCCGGCCATCTGGTTGCTTTTCCCTAGTCAATGATTGCATGGGTGATGAGCCCAATGTTTGACTGAATGTTTTTCCTAAGACAATGATTGCATGGGTTACGAGCCCAATGTCCACACGGATGGGCATCCTTAGGGCGATGATTGCATTCACGCATCCATGCATATAATAAGACTGCATTTACTCTGTTTTGGTTGCCTGGTTGTTTTATACTATTTCTTACCTAATGCGGCGGTGTGTTATCTTGAGGGGAATTCACACTGAGTTGGCTACTCATCCGTCAAATATATAATCGTACAGGTAGCACAGGTGGCCTACACGACATTCATGTTCATATTGATGAGGAGCAGGCCATGGTTGATAAGGGTGCATGATTGTATTTGTTAAGGGTTGCTACAGGATTTCATAGCTCAAGATTGTTGTACTTTTACTTTGTTTCACATGTAATATTATTTTATTTCGTAACTGCAAGAATGGGGGCATTGGTTTATATAAGTCATTATGGGCAGCTTCTTGTATATTCCAAATGTAAATGAAATTTTCCTTTATGTTGATTTGTCCACTCTATGCTCATCTACTTACTCTGAATGAATGAAAAAAAAATGTATACTTAAATTTGGCCATCCTTTAAGGTTAACACTCGGGTTTTTGAGAAACGGGTTGTATACTCGGGTCCTGAAAACACAGGGTGTTACATTCCTTTATATCTTTTTGGGTTGAACTCATACAATGACTTCATCAATATCTCAAGAAGAAGATCACTGCATTTAAGCTACAGCTACAACTTCGACTCGTCAAATCGAAGATAAGTGCTATCTTTTAAATTATTTCAGTTTGGGTTTTTCTAAGATAGCACAGAGGTTTCAACGGGTTTGTTTGTGGTGACCCCGTAAAATCACAAAGTAGGTTTGATTGTGATAGCCCGTGAAGATTGCAATAACTGTATAAGGTTGTTAAGGTAACCCTGGAAAACCTTGAAATAGTGAAATCCAAAATTGCGAGGGTAGTAATTTTGAGAGTGGAGTAGGTTGCGTTGAGGCACTAAACCACTATAACTCTTTTATACATTGTGGTGATTGGATATTTTATTTGTGATATTATTGTGCTTTTCTTATTCTTTGCATTAGTTTGAGATTTTGATTTCAACGATGCCATGACATAAGGTTGTCCTACTTAAATATTTTAGATGTAAGGTTGTCCTACGAACTATTTGATATCAAGAATTCAATACTTAGCAAAATTATATTACATTGATTTATTATTCCGCATTATATCAAAATATTTGGCATTGTCCTATTCGTTCCCCCTCTAAGAAATCTATAGCTCGTCTTTCCAAGTGGTATCAAAGCGAGGTTGCTCTTTTTGGGGATTAACTTCCTAGAGGTAGATCTAGAGCTACTAGAATGTCAAATTTCGATAGGTTATCCATTTCCAGGCCACCACCCTTTGATGGCTTGAACTATTCTTATCGGAAAGCTTTAATGAGAATCTTCCTCAAATCTATTGTTGAAAGTGTGTGGCAAGCTACCATGACCCAATGGGTCCCTCCAATGTTAGAAGTAGTGGGTGAAAATGGAACTAAGTCTATGGAAGTACAAGTTTATAATCTATGGACTCTAAGTTGGAAAAGTGAAAATAGTGCTAATGCAAAGCATTTAATGCTATCACTTGTGCTTTATCACCAGACGAGTTTAAAAGAATCATCTCATGTGATACAGTAAAACAAGCATGGGATATACTTGAAATGACACACGAAGGAACTAACATTGTTAATAAATCTAAGATTCAAATCCTTACAACAAGATTTGAAGAAATCAATATGGAATAAAATGAATCATTTATGGATTTATTCACTAAACTAAATGACATTGTTAATTCCATATGGGGTCTTGGAGAAAAAGTCCCTGAAAGCAAAGCGTGTGCAAAAATCCTACGATCGCTTCCTGATAAGTTCAATTCTAAAGTCACTGCTATACAAGAATTGAGAGACACTGATACAATGAAGGTCGAGGAAGTAGTAGGATCTCTACAAGCCTATGAGCTAAATTTTAAAGCTCCCAAAAGTAAATTCATAGCGCTAAAATCTTCAAAATCTAAATAAAAAGATTCAGATAATGAAGAAAATGAGGATGACATGGCTATGCTTGCTAAAAAGTTTCATAGAATTTTAAAAAATAAAAATAGATTTGATTTTCAAAAACCAATTGAAAAAAAAAAGGAAATTGGAAATCTAAATCTAAAGACTCTCTATGTTTCAACTATTCTAAATATAGGCATTTAGCTGCAAAATGTCCCAAGAAGGATAAATCTAAAAGATGAGGCATGATCGCCACATGACATAAATCGTCTAAATCTGAATCTAATTGAGAAACTGATGAATCAAATCATGAGATTGAAAATGATCAAACGGCGTTTATGACCCTAGCTAGACTTACTCCTTCAAATGAAGATGAAACATCTGATTATGAAATGCCAGGAAGTGATGTTGAAAATGAAGAAGATCTTCAAGTATCATATCATGCCTTATATAGAGAAAGTTGTGAGATTACAACAAAATTAATAATTCAAAAGGATTAATTTACAAATTTAAAATTGGAACTTGAAAAATCTATTTTGGAGAAATCACATTTTTTTGATTGTTTTGAGAAAACCAAACTTGAACTCAATCTAAAAACTTCTGAAATTGCAAATCTCAAAACTGAAAATAAAAATTTACTATTAAAAATTACTTCTCTATAAAATTTTAAAGAAACTTAGATATATACCTATGGTGACCCGAGACTTGAAAAGCTACTATCTGTGTCTTGTCGAAGTAACAACAAATCTAACTTGGGTTATATTAAGAGTCGTTTAGAAAAATCTAAAAAAACTGCTCCTCTATTTGTTAAAGGTGAATCTTCTAAATCTAAAGAAGAAACTACAAAGGAAATAAAGAAAAAACCTTCTTAAAAACCTTTTTATCCAAAAACTAAGTCTAACTATCAAATGAAAAATTATAATTCTTCTCTTACAGATAAGATAGTGGACTTACTTAAGGAGCTCTTGAAATCCAACTCTAGAACTATGAGAGTAAGCGAGAATAAGAAAAAATATTTCGCTCAAACTAATCATGTTATTAAAGATCCCCATAAACCCAAAACCATATTGAAATGTGTTTCAAAAAATAAGTGTCTTGTTATCCACACAACTTTCAAAGCTAGTAGCCATTTAAGATGGTATCTGGACAGTGGATGCTCTAGATATATGACAGGTGATAAGGCAATACTTTCAAACATCAATCACATTGATGGAGGATCAGTAACATTTGGAGATGGTAGTAACTGCAAAATCAGTGGAAGAGGTAATGTAAAACTTCCCAATCTTCCTATTTTTAAAGATGTTTTATATGTTGAAGGTTTGAAACACAATTTGCTAAGTATATCTCAAATATGTGATATATAATAATCATAGTGTTAAAGTTTCTAATCACGGATGTGAAATACTTAATAATCAATGTCATATAATATTAAATGGTCGAAGAACCTCTGAAAATTGTTATATCTTTGATGAATCATGTTCTACAAGTCACTCTTGCTATATGGTCCAAACAGATGAAACTGAATTATGGCATCAACGTCTTAGACATGTGAACTTTAGAGATATATACAAACTTAGCAAGAGAGATCATCTTCGAGGCTTACCCAAGTTTAAAAAATTGAAAAAGAAAGTATATGGTGCCTGTCAAATAGGCAAATAAATCAGGAGAAGTCATAAGAAGGTAAACTCCTTAACCACATCTAGACCCCTCGAATTACTCCAGATGGACCTCGTTGAACCAACTCGAACAGAGAGTAGAGGAGATAAAAAATACTTTCTAGTTGTAGTTGATGACTACACTAGATATTCATGAGTAGCCTTCTTAAGAGAAAAGTTAGATGCATTTGACGAAATCAAAAAGTTATTTAAACGCATCTAGATGGAAAAAGAACTGTTTATGAAAAAGATAAGAAGTGATCATGGAACAAAATTTCAAAATAGCAATTTTGAGAAGTTTCATGATGACCATGGAATATTACATGAATTTTATGCTCCTAAAACTCCTCAACAAAATGGTATAGCTAAAAGCAAAAACAGAGTTCTATAAGAAATGGGGACTGTTATGCTTAATAGTAAAAAATTAACAAAAAATTTATGAGCTGAAGCTATCAACATTACTTGTTATATTATTAATCGAGTATATATAAGAGCATTTTTAAATAAAAACGACTTATGAACTTTGGTCTAATAAAAAACCATCAGTAAAATATTTTCATACTTTCGGAAGTAAATGTTTCATTTTACAAGATAGGAAAAATCTGAAAAAAATTGAAGTAAAAAGTGATGGAGGTATTTTTATAGGGTACGCTCTAAATAGTAGAGCATATCATGTCCTAAATAAAAGGACCGGAGTGATACAAGAATCCATGAATGTAGTAATTGATGATTAAACTATCATTCCAGCTGATAAACACGATGATGAGGTTAGTATATTCAATCAATTAGCACCGTCATCAAATCCAGATACAACTGAGAATAGACTAGTCAAAGACCATCCGACTAATCAAATTCTTAGTAACCCTCACACTGGTGTTCAAAGCAGAAGACAAGTTGAATGAAAGTGCCCTGGTTTGTCAATTAGCATGAGTGTTGAGTTAGCAAGACAAGTGAGCCCCATAGGAAGATCATTCAAGCATCTGCCTCAACAGGATATGTGCTCGAACTTATCAAAGGTAAACTTAGCCTCACATTATATGTCCTAAAATACCAGGTATATAAAAACCTTTAAAATGGATAGAACATCTTAGGGTTTATGGTGAGAAAACTACTTTACAAAACTAGAAAAATCTCTAAGTTTTCTGCCTTTGTCGATTTATCGATAAGTTGTTTGATGAAATTGAACTCTATTATTGATGTCCCCAAAACTCACTCGATATTATTGAATTGAAGAATTCAGATGTCCAGCAACCACAATGAATCATGGACTTAATTATTGATGAATCGATGGAATGTTCGATATCATCGAATTTTGAATCTCGAGTTCATCGAGATGGCTCAATAAAATTGACATCTGGTCAGTTGTGTCCAATATGTTGTTAAGGTAAATCATGTGATTTTTGATATCTCGAAGAGATCCTCAATATCCTCGAAATTCAAACCTCAATGATATCGACGGACCTTCGATGATATCGGATTGGGACACAAAATTGACCAGCAAGCTTTCAGGTAAAATCTTTCAAGTATTGAGGATCACTCAATAAAATCGATATTCAAATATTGATCATATTAAGACCAGGTCGATGTCATTAAAATAGGACAAACTGTCCAGCAAGCTTATAGGAAAATTCCTTGAAAATATCGATAAATCGACACTATTATCGATATTAAAGACATTCAACTCCAGATGATATCGAGGGATGCTCGATCATATTAAATACCTATTAAGTTTCAAAGGTAGTCTGCTCTCATAATTTCAAATGTCGAGGAATCGAACTTTGTATCGATGGAATCGGAGTTCGAAATCCGATGACATCAAAGATTGTTCGTTATCCTCGTCCAGTCGGCAAAATGGTTCAAAATCATTTGACAAATTAAGTTCGTGTCATCGAGCGACAATTCGATGTTATTGAGAGTATACACTCGATGTTATCGAATCTTGCTCGATGATATCAAACTCTGTCAAAAATATGACTGTTTTATTTTCATTGGAACTTTTTGCCTATTTAATGAGAGCTTGCCTTTGGTTGTTTGTAGAGAAAATAGATAGAGCTTTTGAGTGTTTAAACTAGATCATATACCCTAAGCCTTTTTCTCTCATGAGAGTTCATCCTCTAATCCACCGTCATCATTGATATTCAATAGAGTGGATTGGGGATTGAACTTCTGTATTCAAGGATATTTCAGCTACCACCTTAATGGAAAATCATTGAGTTGGGATACCTTGAATGCTTAGATGATTGGAATCACTCTGTTTCTTAAATAGAAAAACATTTAATAGAGTAAGATTCCAACAGAACTTTGACCCAACCTGTCGCCTTATATTGGAGCATCATTTGTGTTGCGGTTCAAGGGAGCTGGAGATTCTTTATCATCAAAGGAGGAGATCTTTATCAATGTGCTTAATGGGGCTCATCTACTTATCTGTATGTCATTAGAGTCCAGAGACCCTTTTGATCATTCCTTTTGTAGGATTGGGTCAAAGGTGCTTCTCACCCCTTTCAAGTCCTTATAGGAGGCCTCCGATGGGAGAGTATGTGGGGGTGCTGTGTGTTAACCCTTGCTCTGTGGAGAGCATAAACTTAGGTCCTTGTGTAGGTCCTTGGCTTGCGTGGTCTAAAACCTAGGTACTGTGTTGACCTTTTCTCTTGTGTAGGGCATAAACTGTTTAGTTCCGTGTGTGGATCCTTGGCCTGTGTGGCCTAAAATCTGGGTGCTGTGTGTTGACCCTTGCTCCTGAGTGGGGCATAAACTTGTGTCTCGTGGAGACACGTTAGAGTCAACCTTGTGTAGGTTGTACTAGTTTGAGGTTAAACTGATTTGAAACCTCCGTTAGTGAGATCTGGTACATTTAAGGGTTGAGTGTGTCCGCCGGAAGTGGAGTAAACACGTAGTCGAACCACTATTAAAAATGACTATGTTTGGGATTGATATTTACTCTTACTACTTGTATGATTTCTCTGAATGTTCTCATAATGCATGTTTACATGATTACCTAGAACTAATTAGAATTACATCTCACACACAGTCACATCCATCATGAACTATATCATACAACTTGTTTATGTCTTGATTGGATCCTTTATTGGGCTTGGAAGCCAATAGAGTTACATTGAAGAAATCCTGCTAATTGTATATTACTGCAAGATATGGTTGATAAGTTCTAAATCATCATAAGATGTTAAAAAGTCCTATTCACCCCCCTATAGGACATCTTGGCATATTTCCACTTCAACTGAAGCGGTCATTACCGCAATTTCATTGAAAACATTTGTAATCATGTATGCTTTACTTCCCAAATAGAACTGTTAAATGTAAATGAAGCCTTGGTGAATGAAAATTGGATTTTAGTTATGCAATATAAACTAAATCAATTTGTTAAAAATGATATTTGGTGTCTAGTGCCTAGACCATCTGACAAACATGTAATTGGAACTAAATGGATATTTAAAAATAAATTTGATGAATTTGGGAATATCTTAAGAAATAAAGCAAGATTAGTTGTACAAGAGTACACCCAAATTGAAGGAGTCAACTATAATGAAACTTTTGCTCTAGTCGGTCGTCTCGAATCCATCGGACTATTTATCACCAGTGAATGTCACAAAAACTTTAAAATTCATTAAATGGATGTTAAAAATGCTTTCTTAAATGGTGATTTAAATTAAGAAGTTTATGTAGAACAACCTAAAGGTTTCGAAGATCTTAAACTTCCTAACAATATATACCGTCTTCAAAAGGCCCTGTATGGATTAAAACAAGCTCTTAAAACCTAGTATGAAAAATTAACAAAATTTCTTTTTAGTCAAAATTTTAAAATGGGTAGTGTTGATAATACTCTATTCATCAAGAGAATTAATGAAGAGCTGTCGATTGTTCAAATATATATAAATGATATGATTTATATATATTGAGGGTCAAATATTGCATATTATCCCCCATTTATATCTTGATTTTATGAACATGATAATGCTTAATGTTCTATTTTACCCATGTTTGTGTTACAACGTGAATTTAAGAGCTTAGATTGAAAAGGGTGCTAGAAGCATGGATTTGATGCTCAAGAATCACCAAGGCAAGGGAAGAATCTTAGGAGACTAAGATTGAAAATTTCACATCCTAAAGATCTAAGAAAACCAAGTGAGGAATAAAGAGAATCAAATATTTGAAGTGAAGAAAAGAAATCCTGAAATTGTCCTGAAAACAAACATATTTCTGAAGTTGTCCTGAAGAAGCATATTCTGAAACTTTGGGTCATTATGTGAAGTTGCGCAGAGTGAAGTCTATTTTGAGAAACTGCGTAAATTTGAGGCAGTTTATAAAGTTTCCAACTAGGTGCGAAAGTTAGAGTTCCACAACTACAAATAAGACTCCTTAGGATGTTCTTAGGCATCTTCTAGGGTTGAAGGAGTAGAGCAAAAGGGTGGAGAAGTCGTCGCCAAGAGTTTTTCTTCTTCTTCCTTAGTTGTTTTCGTGTTTTTATTAAGAGACTTTGGTCCAATCATGTCCATGGTTGGCTAAACCTCTTAGCTAGGGCTAAAAGGTGAAGCTTATAGCATGATAAGTGTTTCTATTGCTTTAATTCATGCTTATGTTGAACTCCATATATTCTAATTTGATATTTAAGGAATACTTTCAGTTTTTAATAGTTTATTGTGACTTAAATTACAATAGATCTGCAATAGCTTTGAGTATCTTCTTTTCATGATTTAATATTATGAAATTAGTAGGTTTTGTTGTTCACCATCGTCCCATGGGCATGGTAGGGTGATGGAATCCTTCCTAATATTCACAATTCTCCTAGTTTGAGATTATGGGATTGGTAAATTTTGTTGTTCACCATCGTCTCATGGGCATGGTTGGGTGATGGAATCCTTTCTAATCTTCGTGATTCTCTTATATTTGGTTATGAGATTGGTATATCCTATTATGAGCTATTGTTTCCTGGGCATGGTTTTGTGATGAAATCACTTCTAGTTCTCACACCTCTCATTCGTTGAGAATTAGGTCAAAGGAAGTTTAGATTTGGTTTTACTAAGATATCTTCCAATTAGATAAGATGAGACTCTGATTCCGGTTTTGCATTTGAATTAAGCATAGATCTCCCTGATCTTTACAAGTGGATCTTTGGAAACCCTAGTTCCCACCTTTTTTGTTTTTAGATACTTTTCCTTTTCATTTATAGAAACTAGGTTGCTTTTTTTTTTATTTTTAGAAACTTTCCTAATTTGTTTTTAGAAACTTTCCTTTTTCATTTTTAGAAACTAGGTTGCTTTTTTAGAAACTTTTCTAATTTGTTTTTTTAGAAACTTTTCTAATTCGTTTTTTAGAAACTTTCCTAATTTGTTTTTAAAAACTTTCTTCTTCTTCTTTTTTTTTTTTTTAGTTTTTAGAAACTTTCCTTTTTCATTTTTAGAAACTAGGTTGTTTTTTAGAAACTTTCCATTTTAGTTTTAGACACTAACTCATCGTTCTATTTTTATTTTTAGAAACTTTCTTATTTCTTTTTTAGAAACTAATTCACTTTCCTTTTTCTTTTGGATGATCCTAACATAGAAACTTATAATTTGGTAACTTCTTTCTAATTCTCTCTCTTTCTATTTTTAGATTTCTATTTCCCTTTTCCTTTTTAGGTTTAGGTTAGTGTAACGCCCCAAGTTTTCAGAGTCTGAGTATATGACTCATTTTCCATAAACCCCAGTGTTAACCTTTAAAGATAGTCAAAATTAGGTATTTTTTTTCCCTTTCAGAGTTAGCAGTTTAGCGAAAAATGGACAAATCAAACATAAAGGAAAATTTTATTTGCATTTAGAAATATGAGCGGCTGCCCATAATGACTTATACAAACCAATGTTTCCATATTAACAAATATAAGAATTACATAATTTACACAAGAGAAATAATAAAATGCATATAAATTTGAGCCACAAGGTTGTGTAGTTTCTCTTGGTAGATACAGCCATGCATCCCTGGCTCTTGTACCCTGCTCCTCATTAAGTTTGAGCATGCATATCATTTAAGCCACCTGTACTACTTGTACGGTTATATATTTGATGAATGAGTGACCAGCTCAGTGTGAGTTCTCCTCAAAATTACACACCGTCACATTAGTCAAGCATAGTTTTAAAGAATAAAATATCCAAAACAATACATGATGCAGCCTTGCTTAAATGCATGGATGCATGAATGCACATCGACCTGGGGATGCTTATCCAGTCATACTTGGGCTCATCACCCATGCATATGACTGGTCATCAGCGCAGCACATCACGTACAACATAATGACCAAATCATTATACATCACGTACGTAGGTCGATAGTTGATGGTCTGGGAGCTAACGAAATGATACCCTACTAAGCCTAAGGGCACATGCTATCTAAAGCATCCAGAATTAGCCATCTCTCATCACCAGAATGCTATGAATGCATGATTAACCCATCCATTATTATTTCGATTGTAACTATCCAATTTAAGAAAGCTTAAAGGTCACTACGGGGGGTTCATCACCTAGTGTAGGTCGACAGCTTGAGCATAGTGTCTCATTCCACCATCCTCGGCTCATGAGACTTCAACATTAGGATGTTTAATGGTAACCTCCACGACTAATGACTAATCGTAGTGCCACAAGTGGATCTTACCATCGCATCGATGTACAAAAATAATCCATCAAGCCACATAAGGCAAAAGGGTAGATATCACATCAAATGTGCCGAAGGCAGATATCACATCAAAGCCACAAAGGATAATTATCACATCAAAGGCGCATGGGCATATATCACATCAAATGCGTAAAGGGCAGATATCACATCAAAGCCAGAAAGGGTAATTGTCACATCAAAGGTGCAAAGGCCAAATATCACATCAAAGTCATAAAGGACACAAGGATCCGCAAGATGGTAAGTCCACAACAACTTAGGTAAAATAACCACTAGGTCGGGGCCCATTATAGCCACAATCTGTTAAGTTACATCCCGATGATGGGTGTACATATACAAGTGGGGTTTCCTACTAATCGAGGTACCAGTTTAAGTTCCAAAAGTAATTCACAAGTAATCCACAAGCATGAGAAGGTATACAAGAGCAACGTACATATGTTTATACAAGATAAACGTTGAGCATATAAGTTACAGATCAAATTCAACAACTAGCGCAAGCAATGGAGATATCAATTATCAATTGTAATTAAAATAGGAACTATCACTTAAACTAATAGGAAAGTGGAAAGCTTAAAGGGAAGAAATCATCACCTAGTCCTGTAGCTTGATTTAGTGGCAGGTTATCTTGCCTTTAGGCTATTCCTCGCCCTAATTAACACAATTCTCTTCCAAATTAGATATTTTAAAACCATCATAGTCTTTAGGAAGGAGTTTCATATACCAGATCACTTGCACACCTTTAAGGCTATTTTAATGATCTTGGTCTAACCACAACCTTCCTGATGTAACTGGTTTGGTGGATAGTTGGGTTAGACGGGCCCCATAGCTATGACGGAGTTATCAACTTCCTTCACTAAGAATTTCTCATCCTATGAGTCAATTAGGTTTTTACCTGCATGCAAATCCATGGTGGTTTGGATTGATAGCCCCACGTTAGATTTAGCCGAACCTTACCCTGAAATGAGGGGTTTACTGGGTTAGTTCAAGCCTGAATCGACTTAAATGAGGTGACTCGATTGAGTCCACCCTTATGAGATGGAGCACATATGTGGGCCGGGTCTGGGTCCTTGACGACCGACCACTCATGAGTTGGGCTAGGTCGAATCGTCTCAGCATCGAGGCCCATGATCCATGGAAGAACTCTAGCCGATGGTCAGTCCTTAGGGCTGAGTTCGGACTTGACTAAGCCCGAAACTCATAGGACGACTAGGGTCGTCCCTACGTCTGGTAAAATGGGTTCTCCACAAACTCAAATGTGCCACCCCGGACCCTCCTTGCTACACCACGCCGGTGGGATTGGCGCAAACTAGATTCCAATGAGGCTTCAAGGACGTCGTCAGGCCACACCTACCATTTTTCCCCATGGCTGCTAGTTCCCATCAACATGGGTTACCAGATGCAGCTTAACAGGTGGACTTACTTAACAATCATGGAGGTGGAGTGCTGGGATATTACCTAGATTGTTTTGCGTGTCCGCTGGGTCATCTTATGTTGAGGGTCAAATATTACATATTATTCCCTATTTATATCTTGGTTTTATGAATATGATAATGCTTTATGTTCTATTTTACTCATGTTTGTGTTGCAAGATGAATTTAGGAACTTGGATTGAAAAGGGTGCTAAAAGCATAGATTTGATGCTCAAGAATCACCAAGGCAAGGGATAGATCTTAGAAGGCCAAGATTGAAGAGTTCATATGCTAAAGATCTAAGAAAACCAACTGAAGAATGAAGAGAATCAAATATATGAAGTGAAGAAAATGAATCCTGAAATTGTTCTGAAAAAAAACATATTCTTGAAAGTGTCTTGAAGAAGCTTATTCTGAAACTTTGGCTCATTCTATGAAATTGCGCAGATTGAAGTCTATTTTGAAAAATTGTGTAAATTTGAGGCAGTTTTTAGAGTTTTCCAAGTCGGTGCTGCAAAACTATAAATAAGAGTCCTTAGGATGTCCCTAGGCATCATACAGGGGTTTGTTGAGTGGAGCAAAATCGTGGAGAAGCCGTCGCCAAGAGTTTTTCTCCCATTTCCTTAGTTGTTTTCATGCTTTCTTAAGAGTTTTTAGTTCAATCATGTCTATGGTTGGCTAAAACTCTTAGTTAAGGCTAAGAGTGAAGCTTGTAGCGTGATGAGATGTTTTCTATTGTTTTGATTCATGTTTAAGTTGAACTATCTTTGATTCTAGTTTGATTATAAGAAATACTTTCAGTTTTTAATGGTTTGTTGTGACTTAAATTACAAATGATCTACGATGGCTTTAAGTATGTTTTTTTCATGTATTGAGATTATGAAATTAGGAAATTCCGTTGTTCACCATCATCCCATGGGCATGGTTGTGTGATGGAATCCTACCTAATCTTCTCAATTCTCTTATGATTAGTTGTGGGATTCGTAAATCCTGTTGTTTGCCTTGTCTCCTGGGCATGGTTTTATGATGAATCACTTCTAGTTCTCATACTTCTTTTCCAATGAGAATTAGGTCAAAGGAAGTTCAGATTTAGTTTTACTGAGATATCTTCCAATTGGATAAGATGGGACTCTGATTCCAGTTGTGTCCTTGAATCAAACATAGATCTCCCTGATCTTTACAAGTGGATCCTTGGAAACCCTAGTTTCCCACCTTTGATTTTCTTAAGTTTTTTATTAAATCTCTCACAATTACTCTTAATCACTTCAGAATTAGTTTTACATCTTGTTCTAGTTCTACTTCTAATTGCTTTCAGAATACTCACGAGATTAGTCCCTGTGGATTCGACCTCGGTCTTGCTGAGATTATTACTACATTGCGACCCTACAGTTGAGGTTGTGAACAAGTTTTTGGTGCCGTTGCCGGGGACTAACGGTTATGTTTTTCTAAGAATAGCTAGTTTTGGAATTAGGTTAAGATTAGGGTTTTTCTAGCTTCTATTTTTAGGATTAGGGTTTTTTGAATTATTTTAGAAACTAACTTCGCTTTCTATTTCTAGGTTTAGAAACTTTCCTAATTTATTTTTAGGAACTAATTTTTTTAAAGAAACTTTCCTAGATATACTTCTAATTCTAAGTTTAGGAACTTTCCTTTTCTCTTTTTAGAAACTTTCTATTTTCTCTCTTTAGAAACTTTCTAATTTTCTGTTTTTAGAAACTTTCCTTTTTAGAAAATAGTTTACTTTCCTAATTTGTTTTTAGAAACTTTCTAATTTTAGAATTTCTGTTTTTTTTTTTAGAAACTAATTTGTTTTATTTTGTTTTGTAGGATTTTAATTTAGGAACTAATTTGGTAACTTCTTTCTAATTCCCCCTCTCTCTCTCTCTCTCTATTTCTAGATTTCTATTTCCTTTGTTTCTTTTAGGTTTAAGTTAGAATATGAAATTGAGGGCTGAGAGTGTTTCATGCCCAAGTGGGTTCGTGACAACACTCTACGTCTTTTGAGTGAAGGACGATTGGTTGAGGGGTTATTTATCCATCGCAGGATTAGACACCACTTGAGATCTTCAGAGTTAATTGAGGTTATGACTGCCAATCAACTGGGAAGACAACCTCAACCTAGGGTTAAGGAAGTCCAGGATGAGAATGAGGTGCATCAAGAAACTCATCTCGTACCATACGAGATTATATATAACCAGCGGGGGTGAGCACGCCCTCATGCGTGGTTTTTTCAGAAAATACGGGGCATGGATATTAAGCCAGAGGTGATCCAACTCATTCCAAAATTCCATGGACTTGAATATGAAAGTCCATATCTACACTTGAAAGAGTTTGACGAGATTATAGCCACTTTATATTTTCTTAACGTGTCTGAGGACACGGTCAAACTAAAACTCTTTCCCTTTTCTTTGAAAGAGAGAGCTAAGACATGGTTGCACTCACTACGTCCCCGATCTATTGGCACATGGAATGGCATGATGGGGGAGTTCATAAAGAAATTTTTTTCACATCATAAAATGAGCACCCTTAGAAAGTCAATCATGAACTTCGCCCAAAAGGAGGATGAAACATTCTTCCAATGTTGGGAGCAATTCAAGGATCTTGTTAGTTCATACCTACAACACGGTTTTGAAATGTGGCGTGTTATACACTTTTTCAATAATGGTCTGATATCTTCCATGCTCCAATTGGTCGAGACAATGTGCAATGGGGAATTTATGAAGAAAAATGTCGATGATATGTGGGACTACTTGGATAGACTTGTTGAAAACACACAATCATGAGACACATACCCAAAATCAAGTACCACTTATAGGCCCACTCAATCAAAGGAAAGGGGCGGATTATACCTTCTGAAAGAGGATGATGATATCAATGCTAAAGTGGCTAATCTCATAAAGAAATTCAAGGGCATGGAACTAAAGAAGGATAAGGTTAAGGAAATTGTTTATGGTATTTGTGCTTGTAATGTTCACGCAACTGAAAATTGTCCAACAATACCAACCTTTCGAGATGTGCTGAATGAGGAATCTAATGCCATGAACAATTACCAAAGACCTTTCAATGTACCTACCTCCATTACATACAATCCTAATTGGAGAAATAATCCAAGTTTCAATTAGAGGAATGGACAAACTGCTACCCCTTAAGGTTTCTTTAATCAAATTCCAAATCTAGGGAAACCTAAAGAAGAACTGGTTAAAAATTCCACACAAACTCAGGAACTTTCTCAAATAATATGAGAACTTACAAAATTTATACAAAAGATGGATTCACGTGTTACGGTTATAGAAATAGGGATGCTTCTTGCTCAACCTCTCCCCAATCCTAAACCGCAATATAAAATAAGTGATCCAAGCTCTTCAAATCAGATGGAGCAAGCTAAATCTATCACCACTCTTAAGAGTAGGAAGACCATTGACAAAACTATTCCAGTTAGGGTTGAAAAGCCTAAGGACCCGGAAGAGGATAATGATGATAGATCTAGCACTACTGCACAAGAATTGGAACTGGAACTTCAAGGCAAGCTGATTGCTCTATTCCCCCAACGGTTGGTTGCACCAAAATATCTCTCTAACTCTCAGGACATTTTAGAGGTGTTGAAATAAGTGAAGCTCAATATTCCTTTACTGAATGTGGTTAAACAAATACCTTCATATGCCAAATTTCTAAAAGACTTGTGTATGACTAAAAGACGGCAGAATATTCAAAAGAAAATCTTTTTAAATGAAAAAGTGAGTGCCATCCTAAAGCAAGATGTGCATCAAAAATACAAAGATCCCTATAACCTAACTATATCTTGTGTAATTAGGAATTACTAAAATGAGCACGCACTTCTTAACTTAGGAGCGAGCGTAAATCAGATTCCTTACTCGGTATACAAACAGTTAGGTTTGGGTGAATTAAAACCCACCCTATTTGCATTACAACTCGTTGATTACTCAGTTCATGTACTGAGAGGGGTAATTGAGGATGTGTTGGTCTAGGTTGATAGATTCTATTCTGGGTAGATTTTATCATCCTAAATACGCAACCCATCAGTAACATGAGCACTCAAATTTTCGTGATTCTTGGTCTCCCATTCCTCGCCACTTCAAACGTAATCATTAATAGTAGGAATGGAGTCATAGTATGTCTTTGGGGAATATGACATTAGAGTTGAATGTCTTTTTCAACATAGGCAAACAGTTATAGGATGATGATGATTTCCATGACATTAACATGATTGACTCTTTCGTGCAAGATAGAACACTTTTGACCTTATCTTCTGACCCTCTAGAGACGTGCTTAGCCCACTCCCATGATTTTGATGATGATATAATTAGGGAGATGGGGACCATGCTAAATACTGTGCTGGTACTTGAAGTTAACTGATGGAGGTCATAATTTAAAGAATTATCCCAAACTGATGTAGTGCCTCCACCGTCTAACCTTAAAGCACCAAAGCTTGACCTAAAACCTTTGACCTTTGATTTGAAATATGTCTATTTAGGTCAAGGTGAGACATACCCGGTGGTGATTTCTTCCCACCTTGAGCAAGAGCAAGAGAGTATGCTCATCTCTACTCTCATTGAGCACAAAGGAGCCCTTGGATGGTTGATTGCCGACCTTAAGGGAATTGACCCTTTGATTTGTACTCACCGCATTCATCTAGAGGATAATGTGAAGACCTCATGACAACCACAATGTAGATTAAATCTAAATATGAAGGAAGTGGTTAAGGCCCAGGTTCTTAAACTATTGGATGTGGGTATCATATACCTTATATCTAATAGTTAATGAGTGAGTCCAACTCAGGTGGTTCCTATGAAGTCTGGAATCACCATCGTAGCCAATGCCAACAATGAACTCGTGCCAACTAGGATCACTACTGGTTGGAGAATATGCATTGACTATAGGAAGTTGAATACCATCATAAGGAAGGACCACTTTCCTTTACCCTTTATTGGTCAAATTTTGAAAAGATTGATCACTCTTACTATTGCTTCCTCGACAGTTATTTGGGCTATAATCAGATCAAGATAGCCTTTAAAGATCGGAAAAAGACCACATTTACATGTCCTTATGGCACCTTTGCTTACCAAAGGATGTCATTCGAGCTATGTAATACCCCTGCCACTTTTCAGCGATGCATGTTAAGTATTTTTTCTGACATGGTAGGGCAATATTTAGAGGTCTTCATGGATGATTTCTCGGTCTTTGGTCCATCTTTCAGTGAATGTTTGAAAATTTTGAAAAATGTGCTGAAGCGATGTAAGGAAAAGAATTTGGTACTAAATTGGGAGAAGTGCCATTTCATGGTTCGTAAGGAAATTGTCCTTAGACACATCATCTCGTCCAAGGGAATTGAGGTAGATAAGGCTAAAATTGATCTTATCTCTAACCTACCTCCACCCAAGAACATACGAAATGTGAGATCCTTCATAGGACATGCCAGGTTTTACAAAAGATTCATAAAGGACTTTAGTTACCTCTCTCATCCTTTATGTAATCTAATTCAAAAGGATGCATCTACGAATGGACTGAGCAATGTCAGGAAGCTTTTACTAAGCTTAAGGGCATGTTAACCACTGCACCTATCATGCAGCCACCCGACTGGAGCCTTCCTTTTGAACTTATGTGCGACACGTCTGACTATGCTCTTAGGGTGGTTTTAGGCCAGAGAAAAGAAAAGAAGCTCTATGTTATTCATTACGCAAGTAGAACTCTAAATCCTGCCCAAGTGAATTACTCGACTATGGAAAATGAACTCTTAGCCGTAGTGTTCGCTTTGGGCAAATTTAGGTCCTACTTAATCGGATCCAAGATCGTCATTTACACAGATCATGCGGCGCTCAAGTATCTTCTTTCTAAGAATGATGCTAAGCCCCGCTTGATAAGATGGATCCTCTTACTCTAAGATTTTGATTTGGAAATAAAAGATAAAAAGGGAGTAGAGAACGTAATGGTTGACCATCTTTCCCACCTTGATCTCTCCGGTTCCCTTGAGACGACACATATAAATGACATGTTTCCTGAGGAACAATTGTTTAAACTCTCTCATTCACCTTAGTTTGCTGATATTACTAATTATCTTGCCACAAGTTTCATGCCGACATATTGAACTGCGCAAGATAAGAAAAAATTCTTCATCGAGGTTCGTAAGTTCTTCTGGGATGATCCATATTTGTTTAAATATTACCTAGACAAAATCATAAGGAGATGTGTGCCAAACAATGAACACTTAAGTGTCATCTCCTTTTGTCACTCTCAGGCCTATGATGGTTACTTTTCTGCTAAAAAGACCATGGTCAAAATTCTACAGTGTGGTTTTTACTGGCCCACTATGTTCAAGGACACACATGAGTTTTGTACAGCTTGTGAGCATTGTTAGATGTTGGGAGCATTGTCCCGTCGAAATATAATGCCTCTGAACCCTATTCTAATAATTGAAGCATTTGATTGGTGGAGCATTGATTTCATGGGACTATTTCCCCAATCCTTTAGGAATTTATATATTTTGCTTGCCATAGACTATATCACTAAATGGGTCGAAGTGATTCCGTACCGAAACAATGACCATCAAATGGTCATTAAATTCTTAAAAGAGAACATCCTTTCCTAGTTCGGAACGCCTCAAGCCATCATTAGTGATGGGGGCTCACATTTTTGTAATAGGCCATTCATGAACTTAATGAAAAAATATGGCATCTCTCATAAGGTGAGCACCCATACCACCCATAAACAAGTGGGCAAGCTGAGATTTCCAATAGGGAGATCAAATACATTTTAGAGAAAACGGTTAACCTTGATCGAAAGGATTGGTCAATCCTATTAACTGATGCTTTATGGGCTTACCGTACTACATTTAAGACTCTTAATGGAATGTCTCCCTTTAGACTTGTTTATGGGAAGGCTTGCCACTTGCCAGTAGAGTTGGAACATAGAGCCTACTGGGCTATTAAAAATTTAAATTTCAACTTGGACTACGATGGCTCGCTGTGCAAACTTCACCTAAATGAACTTGAAGAAATCTGGAACGATACGTACAAGAACTCGAGAATTTATGAGGACAGAATGAAGGTGTTTAATGACCAACACATTCTTCTAAAATCATTCACACCAGGTCAAAAGGTCCTTTTATATAATTCTTTGTTACATCTCTTTCTGGGGCAAACTCCGATCTCATTGGACCAGACCATTCACCATTACCAATGTTTATCCTCATGGGGCTGTCGAGATTCGAAATCCAAACAATGATAATGAATTTAAAGTAAATGGACATCAATTAAAGCTATTTGTTGAGAAATTTGATTCAGAGGACATGTCCATACCTCTGAATGATCCCATGTACCAAGATTAATCTCCTTGCCTAATGGAGGTATAAGTAGGTTTATCGCTTTCATGGGAATAGGATAGTTTGCTTTTTGTTGGTTCAACTCTTATGTTAACCCACCTTCACACTAAGATACTTTGAAAAAAGCTTTAAAATTCCTTCATCAGGTACTATCTTTCCATCACTTCTCCTTCGATTACGTTGTCTCTTTTGCAAATCATGCTTATTTCTTTTACATTAAGGACAATATAGATTTTAGGTTAGGGGTGGGAGATTAGGTAAATTAATCAATGTTTTCTCAGTTTTGAGCAAATTCTGCAAAAAAAATTGAAATTTTTTTAATGTTTATCTATTTGGAAAGTGATAAGTTGTGTATTTAAGAATGTTTTGAGTATGATGATAAGATAGAAATTAAATTTTGAATTACTAAAATCTAGTCATCTAAGTAATTTATCACCTAAGTTTTTGCAGTCAATTAATTAAGAAGAAGTTTGAATATCATGTTAATCTAAATCACAAGACACGTTCAAATTGATTTCTATGAATAATGTTAGAATTTCTAGTTATTAGCATGTGAATCATTGATAGATAGTGAGAATCAAGTCTGAAAAATTTTATCCACCTTAAAAGATGAAAAAAACCAGTTAAAAAATAGGAGATCGACAAAAAAGGTCATGTGTGGTGAAAAGATTGAAAAAAGTTTAAAAAAGAATGAACAAAATCTGAAAGAAAAGAGAAAAGATTGAAAAGACTGAATAAATATAAATGACCGTCAATTTAAAATCAAAAACTGGAAAAAGAAGCAAAATGGGATAAGTTCGGAATCAATACTTGAGTTTTCATACAATCTTAAAGTGATGAGCAGGGCTAACATGATGTGATGATAGTATCCTTATAGAAAGTAACTTGATATTCACTGCGCCCATTGAAAAACTTGATATGCGAACTATGCTCTGACTTAATGGATAAAGAACTTGTTTGATTGATTTCTTATGTGATTCGACTCTAGGTTTTCAGAATCCCACTTTCTCATCATTGAGTCTACTCATTCATACTTGATTACACAAAAGATTATTTTCTGAAAAAGATTTGAACATTACGCATTAAAGTTCATTTCATGCATACTTTGCTCAGGACTAGCAAAATGCTGGTTGGGGATTGTGTTGAGGGTCAAATATTGGATATTATCCTCCATTTATCTCTTGGTTTTATGAACATGATAATGCTTAATGTTTTATTTTACTCATGTTTGTGTTGCAAGGTGAATTTAAGAACTTGGATTGAAAAGAATGCTAAAAGCATTGATTTGATGCTCAAGAATCACCAAGGTAAGGGATGGATCTTAGAAGGCCAAGATTGAAGAATTCACATGCTAAAGATCCAAGAAAACCAACTAAGGAATGAAGAGAATCAAATATTTGAAGTGAAGAAAAGGAATCCTGAGATTGTCTTAAAAACAAACATATTCCGAAAAGTGCCATGAAGAAGCATATTCTGAAACTCTAGATCATTCTGTGAAATTGCGTGGAGTGAAGTCTATTTTGGAAAACTGCATAAATTTGAGGCAGTTTCTAGATTTTTCCAAGTCGGTGAGAAAGGAGGTGCTGCAAAACTATAAATAGGAGTGCCAAGGACATCCCTAGGCATCATTTAGGGGTTTATGGAGTGGAGTAAAAGTGTGGAGAAGCCGTCGCCAAGAGTTTTTATCCCATTTCCTTATTTGTTTTCATGCTTTTCTTAAGAGCTTTTAGTTCAATCATGTCTATGGTTGGCTAAACCTCTTAGCTAAGATTAAGAGGTGAAGCTTGTAGCGTGATGGGATGTTTTCTATTGCTTTGATTCATGTTTAAGTTGAACTATCATTGATTCTAGTTTGATTATAAGAAATACTTTCAGTTTTTAATGGTTTGTTGTAACTCAAATTACAATAGATCTGTGATGGCTTTATGTTCTTTTCATGTATTGAGATTGTGAAATTAGGAATCCCATTGTTCACCATCATCCCATGGGCATGGTTGGGTGATGGAATCCTACCTAATCTTCTCAATTCTCTTATGATTGGTTGTGGGATTGGTAAATCCTGTTGTTTGCCTTGTCTCCCGTGCATGGTTTTGTGATGGAATCACTTCTAGTTCTCACACCACTCATTTATTGAGAATTAGGTCAAACGAAGTTCAGATTTGGTTTTACTGAGATATCTTCCAATTGGATAAGATGGGACTCTGATTCCAATTATGTCCTTGAATCAAACATAGATGTCCCTGATCTCTACAAGTGGATCCTTAGAAACCCTAGTTTCTCACCTTTAATTTTCTTAAGTTTTTCATTAAATCTCTTGTAATTACTCTCAATCACTTTTGAATTAGTCTTACATCTTTTTCTAGTTCTACTTGTAGTTGCTTTCAGAATATGCCCAAGAAATTCATTCGTCACAATTGCATTCTGCGCATACATCAAAGGCGAGGACCAGTAACCCCAGATCCACTATTTCCTCACATCGTCTGCAGCAAAATAACAGAAAGAGTTGAGTCCAAAGTTCATCAACAAAGGCTGAGATTTTTGTAATTTTGAATTTGAAATTGTAGTCTATACTTTGTGATACAATGAATCCTCCGAGTGTCAAGATTGTAAGAAGTGCAAATGACCCATACTTGAAAAGTACTCAGGGTGGCGCTTGGTATATGAGTGTAAGATTGACAGGGAATGCATAAAACCCTACACTATGGAAACTCTATTAGAGGCAATTGACTAGCTGCCTCTTCTTGATTTTGGGGCTCCATATCATGATGAGTGGACCTACCGCTTCCTTGCATACTGTCATTCTCCAACACTAGAACCACCATCCATTATTGTCACAGTCGGGGATGATAGTGTTGACATTACTGTAGAATCCATTGCTAGCATTCTTGGTCTTTGTCTCTAGTTGGATTGTCTGACCTTGATCTTGAAAATCCCATCAGTCAGTCTACAAGTACAAAATTCTTGTGTCAGGATTGAGATATCCCATAGTATAAAGGGAATGCTTTAAAGAAGAAATATATGCACCCTTGACACCGAGTCTTGCATAGGATATTTTGCTCAAATGCTTATCCTTGTGGACCCAATCACGCTGATCTTACTAGGTTCATGGCCATGATTATGTATAATGTTGCCATTGGAGTAAAACTTTATCTGCCTACCTTAATCCTTCACCAAATAGCAGGTGTCATCCACCAGTCTAGAGTAGTATATTTGCCCTTTCCTGAAATGGCTAAGCTATATGTCTTAGAGAGGGGGGGGGGTTTCCTATACCAAATTAAATTTAAATACTGCGGAATATGAAACAGAGATAGATAGCACTATACACCATTCACAGTATAGGAATGGAAAGCAACCTAAAATAGAGAAATTGAAACAAAAATAGTTTTAAGGACAACCTTACACCAAAAACCAAAGTTTATGGTAGGACAACCTTATTTCTAGAACAAATAGAGAAATAGAAGCTCAACGTAATAAAGAGATAGCAAAAATATAATGTTGAAATGAAAATCTAAATTATTACAACATTCCCCACTGAGCTTGAAATGTAAAATTTACAACATTCTCATCCACACATACATTCCACAATTTTGAATGGTAAAAGATAGGAAATATAAATCATATATACACAACACAAAGAATTATAGTAGTGCGCCTGTGTGTTCACCAATTATTAAATAATAGCCACACAGAATGCTACTCCACTCATAATATCCTCACACAGGGATATTAGCGTCCACTATCAAATAGGTTTTCACAGATTCACCCAAAACCTTCACAATTGTGTCTTTTTCAAAGGGCTTACACAATTCAAAAACCCTCACTTCTGAGTTTTCTAGCTCTCCTCAGATAACCAACAACTTTGAGATTTTTCTGGCTTAACCTTAAATAAAACCAAACAATGTAAATTACACAAATTGTAAAATACCTGATTTTCTCCTTCGTTATAGCAGCCCAGAAGAACCAAATCGGAGTAGAGATTTGAATGTTAAAGTTCAATGTCCAATACTCACTTTATAATGGTTCTAGGTTCTAATAGATTTTAAATTAAAACAAAAGGGCTAGCTCTAATTGATTTTGATTCCAGAAAAGGAAAAACAACAATTACTCTTTTCAGATTAGATTGGAATGTAAGAAACAAAATCAATTAACAAAGCTAAAGAAAGAGAATATTAAATATGCACACTTAGCTTAAATGGAGCACCGACTTATCTCTCAGAAGACCGAATTAAATTAACTTGAATTGCCTTTTTTATTCTGAGATTCGTGCTCTATTTATAGGTAACCAAATCACGTCTTCGACTGGTCTAAGGACCTCTACGACTGGTCGTAGAACCAACAGATATTTGAAAATTCGGGCGCGATAAGATTTGACAGTTTCACGACTGGTCGTAGGTTTCCTTCGACTGGTTGTAGGTCTCCTTCGACTGGTCGTAGGATTCCTTCGACTAGTCGTAGGTGGCCGAATTTCAACACTGATCTTTGAGTCATAGGTCTACGACAGGTCGAAGATGCAGTCGACACTGTTCCTACGACTGGTCGAACAGTCCCCAGGACTAGTCGAAGCCTAATAGAAAATTTTCAATTTTTGTAGCAAACTTACGACTGATTCAGGAAATGTTTAGACAAGTCGAAGCAGTGCTAGGACTAGTCGAAAAAAGTCTAGGACTAGTCTTAGAATAGACCAAACTCACTTATATAAAACATATGAATTATGTATCCAAAATGGCCTACTCTAAAGGTCAACCTAAGGTCAGTTATGCCTCAATAGTAAGGACATTGAAACTTTAGAGATGAGTAACCTTTGAAAGTAATGGAGCTTGAAGTCTTGATGTCGTTTAAACTTGAGAGCTTTTTGAGATCTTGAAATTGAACTTGAAAGCTTCTTGAGATCTTGAGGTTGAACTTGAAAGCTGCTTGAGATTCTTAACTTGTGAACAGTGCTTGTCAAACTAAGTTGATCTTGAGTAGAGCATTGTTCTTCACAGATGCAAGGTTCATAACAGTGTCTTTGGCACCACAAATTTGACAACCACAAAGGGCTATAAACTACGGCACTTACAATCTCCCCCTTTATCAAATTAGTGACAAAACACACTTTCAAGATATGTTACATAACTCAGAATATCTGATTAAAGAATCATGCACCAGTTGTTATCAACCAACATCCTGCAGACTTGTAAATCAATATTCAGTCCACCTCTGCACACCTCTGCACATACTCCTCCTGAGTAACATACTCATAAAACACCATACAAAATAATGCTACTCCCTCCTCATGACAACATCCACATCCATATCCATATCCATACCCTCCCTTTTTGTTACAATAGGACAAAGGAAGCACAAAACAGATGGCTGAGGAGAAATAATCAATGAGAAATAAGAGAGGTAATTAGTCAAGATATGAGAACATAACATAAGCAACACACATAATTCATAGACTGAGCTAAGTTAAAGAGAGTGACAAACTCAAAAACTAGTTAAGAGTAATAAAGTTATTACAGACCAGTAAACTTAAAAATACTAATCTGACCCAGATGAAGGAGCAGGAATGGAATGATCAAGTTGATGCATGCCTTTGTTCAAGCGCCTAAGATATTTGCATATATATTTGAACTGTAAATCATGGGCAACAGACATGTTTTTCATCTTAGTATTTAGATTCTCAACTTTATCTTCCAATGCACTCAGACGTGCATCAAATGAAGAAGGCTGATAATCTGGATCATTTGTAGAATTAGACTCAAGTTCTTCAAAAATATCATACATGTTAATATCATCAGGAGGAAGATCACCAACTTCTTCCTCATGTTCAGCTTCAGCACAGCCAACACCATCACCTTGGCCATGAAGGAAATCCAACTTCATCTTGTTGATATTGGAATTGTTAAATATTAGATGATGGATAGGGGCCTCTTCAACAGGCATGTCGACTGACATATGTATAGCCAACACAGTCATCAAATATTCAAACGGAATGTCACTGTGACTAGGATGGAGTCGAAACTGAATGATGAAGTGACAAATCAAGGATGGTAAACAAATGTTAACACCACTGACAACAGAATGAAGAATACGAACTATGAAGGATGTCAATTCAGATTTATTACCTGACTTAGGATATAAATTAGACACAAAGATTTTGTGAAGAACTCTGTATTTGGGTAACAAATATTTTGAAGGAAGCGCATTCCCTTTATGCGTCCATTGTACATCCAAATTGCATAAGTCCTTAGTCAACAAACGTTTTTCAGTGACAGAGGGTTTATCAGATAAAGTATGGATGGGAATACCCTCATCATTCACTGGAATATCCATAAGGGCTGAAATCAAATGACGATCAACTTCAAATGGCCCTTCTCTTGTAGAGATAGAAAAAGTTAAATTTTCCAGTGAGAAAGCACATATGCAAGCAAACATGGATTGGGCAATGGACCGGTATGCTGGCCCACCTCAAAGAAATAAGTTATTCTAACCTACAGATTGGAGCACAGGAAATATATCAAAAGGAGCAACATGATTAATATCAACTGGATGCTCAACAATAACATTACGCGATCTTATGTCCCGAACATAAGATGGATCATCCTCATGAGTCCTAAGATGACGCTTAGTGATAGGGGCTGATTTGGAAGAAGAAGATGGACCACGGGATGTTGATTTTCTTCCTTTAGAAGTCATATGCAACAAAGATTTCAAGAAAATAGAGAGTTGCAAAGGATTGAGAAAAGGGTTTTCTCAAATCAGATTTTTTAAAAGAAAAACCCCAAATCTTAACTAATTTCAAAATAGACAACTCCAAGAGAGAAATAGAAGTAATCTAGACACAAATCTATAAGAAAAATGCAAATGGAGCACTAACCCTGAAGATTTTGGAAGATGGGTTCGACTAGTCATGTGTCGGCTCGTTGGAGAGTGAAGTTGAAATGAAGAAGAAGATGTTTTCTCTCAAATTTTAAGTGAATCCATGCGATTCACGACTGGTCATGGATATACACGACTGGTCGTAGCACGACTAGTCGTGGATACTCACGACTGGTCGAGTACATGCCAAAAAATCTAATTTTTGTATATTTTTCAAGATTTGAAAACTAAACTAGCAAATATATATATTATGATACAAATAGGCATAATTAATCATTTTAAAATGCACATGCCAAGATCAAATTTTATTTTGTTAAACCTTCTTTTGTCGATCGGTTTAGTGAAAATATCAGCACGTTGATTCTCGGTAGGGATATATTCCAAAGATATAACCTTTTCTTCAACTAATTCCCGAATATAATGAAATCTAATATCAACGTACTTAGTACGAGAATGCTGAATTGGATTTTTTGAAATATTTATGGCATTGGAATTAGAAAAATATAATAATATATAATCCTGTTTAATTCCATAATCACTTAGCATACGTTTCATCCAAATAAGTTGTGTACACGCATTACCAGCTGCGATATATTCAGCTTCAGCTGTTGAAAGTGATATAGAACTTTGTTTCTTGCTAAACCAAGAAACTAAACATTTTTCGATATAAAAACAACCACCACTGGTTGATTTTCGATCATCAAGATTACCAGCCCAGTCAGCATCCGAGTACCCAGCTATTTGAACACTAGTCTCATGTGGATACCAGAGATTGGGATTAACAGTACTTACGACATATTTTATAATCCGCTTGACAGTAGTCAAGTGCAACTCTTTAGGTTCAGACTGATATCTAGCGCAAATACCAACACTTAGAGCGATATCAGGTCCACTAGCAGTTAAATACAATAGACTACCAATTATACTTTGATATAGTTTCAGATCCACATTTTTACCTGCAGAATCTTTTGAGAGTTTCAAGGTTGTACTCATAGGAGTATCAAAGTTCTTACCATTCTTAAATCCAAATCTCTTAATCAAGTTCATAGCATATTTAGATTGAGAAATTAACATTCCATTAGGTTTTTGTTTTACTTGTAACCCGAGGAAATAATTCAATTCCCCAACTAAGCTCATTTCAAACTGAGATTTCATCAAATCTGCAAACTCAATAGTCATGTCAGTACAGGTAGATCCATAAATGATATCATCAACATAGATTTATACTAATAAGATGTGATCCTTATATTTTTTAATAAACAGAGTTTTATCAACACATCCCATTTTGAAAATTATGGCTTAATAGAAACTTTGTTAGTTTCTCGTACCATGCCCTAGGAGCTTTTTTAAGCCGTAAAGTGCCTTTTTAAGATGATACACATGATCAACATTTTAAGGGTCTTCAAAACCCATTGGTTGTTCAACATAAACTTCCTCATGCAGATCGCCATTTAAAAATGCACTTTTCACATCCATTGGGTAAATCTTAAACTTTCTAAAACACACAATGGATATAAAGAGTCTGATTAATTCAAGACGTGCTATTGGTGCAAAGGTTTCATCATAGGCAATACCTTTAATTTGAGTGTAACCTTGTACCTCTAGTCTTGCCTTGTTTCTAATTATATTATCAAGTTCGTCAGACTTATTTTTGAAAATCTATTTGGTTCCAATGATGTATTTATCTTTAGGTCTAGGTACAAGATACCAAACATCATTTCTTACAAATTGGTTAAGTTCTTCTTGCATCGCAACAATCCAGTTTTCATCAGCAAGAGCTTCTTTTATGTTAGATGGTTCTATCTGGGATGTAAAACATACGTAATTGCATATATCCTCAAGTTGTCTACGGGTACGAACATTAGTGAGAGGGTTTTCAAGAATCTGTGTAGTTGGATGATCTTCAACAATCCTCAGTTCAATCACACCGGTCCTTTTGTTTAGAACCTTATAAGCTCGACTGTTTAAAGAATATCCTAGAAAGATCTCTTCATCACTCTTCGTATCAAACTTTCCCAGATTTTCACGATATCGTAAAATATAGCACTTGCTGCCAAAAACTCAAAAGTATTTGATAGTAGGCTTTTTATCGAACCACATTTCGTAAGCCGTTTTATTATTAACTTTAGTAGTATAAACCCAGTTAATAATATAGCAAGTTGTATTGACTGCTTCAGCCTAAAGATTTTTAAAGAGTTTCATACTGTTCAACATGACATTAGCATTTCTTGAAGCACTCTATTTTTCCTTTCAACAATACCATTTTTTTGTTGAGTTTTAGGCACTGAGAATTCATGTAATATTCCCTGGTCGTTACAGAACTTCTTAAAACCACTATTCTCAAATTCAGATCCATGATCAC
The DNA here is from genome assembly GCF_029962835.1 of Magnolia sinica. Lineage (NCBI taxonomy): Eukaryota > Viridiplantae > Streptophyta > Magnoliopsida > Magnoliales > Magnoliaceae > Magnolia > Magnolia sinica. Next base: position 46,683,333 of record NC_080585.1, on the reverse strand, counting down.
TACGAATCTTACTGACTTGAGAACCTTTTTCAGTTTGAATCCTTTTGAGAACCTTTTTTACTTCTTCAAGGGTTTCTGATTTGTCCCTTAAGAAGACAACCCATGTATATTTGGTAAAGTTATCTACTATTACAAAAATATATCTTTTGCCACCTCGACTTTCCGTTCTAGTAGGTCCTACTAGATTTATATGGAGAAGCTCGAGTGGTCTTGATGTGGTATTGAAATTCACCTTTTTGTGTGAGTTCCTTGTTTGTTTGCTAATCTGGCATTCACAACATATTTTATCTAATTTTTGTAGTCTAGGTAAACATCTTATAAGTTCCCGTTTGCTCAATCTATATAGATTTTGGTAGTGTACATGTCCAAGACGTTTGTGCCATAAGTCAATCCTGTCTGTATGGACCATGTAACATGATTGATTAAATGAGCTGGATTCACTAACAATATAGCAGTTTCCGGACGTTCTACGTCCAGTTAATATTATTGAACCCTTGTTGTTTAGAATCTCACAGCTTTGATTAGAAAACTGAACACTATGGTTATTATCACAAATTTGTGATATGCTTAGAAAATTATGTTTCAGACCTTCAACATACAACACATTTTTAATCAAAGGAAGGTTATAGAGTTGAACCGTACCTTGGCCCATAATCTTGCAGTTGCTGCCATCTCCAAATGTGACTGAACCAGCAGTCATGTCTTTGAGATCGGTGAATAAACCTTTATCACCAGTCATATGCCTTGAGCATGCACTGTCTAGGTACCACTTTGATTGGCTTGTTGCTTTGAAAGCGATGTGAGCAACCAAGCAGGCAACTTTAGGAACCCATTTCAGAATTGTTTTGGGTTTAAGAGTATAGTTGGTCTTCTTCTGACTGATGTTGTAAGAATGACCTACTGAGTTAGATTTTAAGAGCTCCTTGAGTAAATCTACTATCTTTTCAGCAAAAGGGTTTCGGTTCTAATTTTTAAAGTTGACATGGCTGCTTTTAGGTTTTTGAAAAGTTTTGTATTTTTAGAAAAACCTTGATAAGTACTTTTTCCTTTTAAGTTTGAGGACTCTCCTTTCACAAACTTGAGAGGAGTATACTTTTGTTTAGGAGGTATATTCTTATCATAGCCCAATCCAGATCGATTGCCACTTTTTCTTGATCTGGATAATAGTTTTTCTAACTTTGGATCACCTTGGGCATACCTCCATGTATCCTTTAAACTCAGAAGAGAAGATACTTCATTTTTAAGTATCTCATTTTCAGATTTCAGATTTTCAATCAGCGAGGTTTTGAATTCTAAATCGCATTTTGATTTTTCAAAACAATCTAAAATTTAGAATTTTTCTAAAACAAGTGATTCAAAACATTCTTTGAGTTTAAAAAACTTTTCTTTTTAAAGTTTAAGTTTGATAGCAATTTTACAACTTTCCTTGTATAGGGCATTGCAAGCATCTTGAAGATCATCTTCATAATCACTATTCAGATTTTCTTCGCTAGTCGAATCATCATGATCTGAAAAAGTGAATTTAGCTAGAGTCATAAGGGCTTTAACTTCATTGCCCGACTCGGTTTCAGAATCTTCTGATTCAGAAGAAGCTTCGGAATCAGATGATTCATCCCAAGTAGCCAACATACCATTTTTTTTTATTTTGTCCTTTTTAGGACATTTGTTTGCTAAGTGCCCATACTCTTGGTAGTTGTAACATTGACTATCTTTCAAAGACTTCCAACTTTTAGATCTAGGTTTAGATCTTTTCTTATCATTTGATTTTTGAAAATCTACCCTTTTCTTGCTTTTGAAAATCTTGTAAAATTTCTTCGCTAAAAGAGCCATATCGTCTTCAGAATTTTCTAAATCTGAGTTTTCTTGAGAAATACCTTTAGAAGATTTGAGAGCAATTAATTTACTTTTAGGAGCTTTAAAGTTTAACTCATAGGTTTGTAAAGAGCCAACTAGTTCTTCTACCCTCATATTATCCATATCACGAAGTTCCTGGATCGCGGTTACCTTAGAGTTGAACCGTTCAGGAAGTAAGCGAAGTATCTTTGCACACATTTACTTTCTGGGATTTTATCGCTAAGACCCACATTGAGTTTACAATGTTATTTAATATTATGTAAAAGTCCATAAATATTTCATTTTCCTCCATATGAATTTCTTCAAATTTGGTTGTGAGGAGTTGGACTTTAGATTTTTTTACAATTGTAGTACCCTCGTGTGTCATTTCTAATATATCTCAGGCTTGCTTTGCAGTATCACAAGATATGATTCTTTTGAACTCATCTGGTGATAGTGCGCACGTGATTGCATTTAGTGCTTTTGCATTGGCACTACTCTCATTTTTCTGAAGGGTGGTCCATGAGAAATATGGTGTTACTCTCATTGATTTTGAACCATCAATACCAGTCACTTCAATGGTAGGTGGGTTCCATTCAGTCACTGTGGCTTGCCACACACTCTCATCTATTGATTTGAGGAAGATCCTCATCCTGGCTTTCCTATAGGCATAATTGGAGCTATTAAAGGGTGGAGGCCTAGTGACTGATAGGCTATCAAAATTTGACATCTTATATATATAGCTTAGATCGTTAGCTCAGGAATTAAATCCAAATAAAAAGTAATAAGAACGAGCTATTAGGCTCTGATACCACTTGAAATAGCCAAGCTATATGTCTTAGAGGGGAGGGTGAATAGGACTATGCCAAATTAAATTTAAATACTGCAGAATATGAAACAAAGATAGATGACACTATACACCAATCACAGTATAGGAATGGAAAGCAACCTAAAATAAAGAAATTGAAACAAAAATTATTCTAAGGACAACCTTACACCAAAAACTAAAGTTTATGGTAGGACAACCTTATTTCTAAAACAAATAGAGAAACAGAAGCTCAACGTAATAAAGAGATAGCGAAAATATAATGCTGAAATGAAAATATAAATTATTACAACATTCCTCACTGAGCTTGAAATGTAAAATTTACAACATTCTCTTCCACACATACATTCCACAATTCTGAATGATAAAAGATAGGAAATATAAATCACACATCCACAACACAAAGAATTATAGTGGTTCGCCTGTGTGTTCACCAACTGTTAAACAACAGCCACACAGAATGCTACTCCACTCCTAATATCCTCACACAGGGGATATTAGCGTTCACTATCAAATAGGTTTTCACAGGTTCACCCAAAACCTTCACAATTGTGTCTTTTTCAAAGGGCTTACACAATTCAAAAACCCTCACTTCTGAGTTTTCTGGCTCTCCTCAAATAACCAACAACTTTGAGATTTTTCTGGCTTAACCTCAAATAAAACCAAACAATGTAAATTACACAAATTGTAAAATACTTAATTTTCTCCTTCGTTGTAGCAGGCCAGAAGAACTAAGTCAGAGTAGAGATTTGAATGTCAAAGTTCAATGTCCAATACTCATTTTATAATGGTTCTAGGTTCTAATAGATTTTAAATTAAAACAAAAGGGCTTGCTCTAATTGATTTTGATTCCAGAAAAAGGAAAACAACAATTCCTCTTTTCAGATTAGATTGGAATGCAAGAAACAAAATCAATTAACAAAGCTAAAGAAAGAGAATATTAAATATGCACACTTAGCTTAAATGGAGCACCGACTTATCTCTCAGAAGACCGAATTAAATTAACTTAAATTGCCTTTTTTATTCTGAGATTCGTGCTCTATTTATAGGTGACCAAATCACGTCTTCGACCAGTCTAAGGACCTCTACGACTGGTCGTAGAACCAAAAAATATTTGAAAAATCAAGCGCACTAAGATTTGGTAGTTTCACGACTGGTCGTAGGTTTCCTTCAACTGGTTGTAGGTCTCCTTCGATTGGTCGTAGGTGGCCAAATTTCAATGCTGATCTTTGAGTCGTAGGTCTACGATAGGTTGAAGATGCAGTCGATACTGTTCCTACGACTGGTCGAACAGTCCCCAGGACTAGTTGAAGCTTAACAGAAAATTTATGATTTTTGTAACAAACTTACGACTGATCCAGGAAATGTTTAGACAGGTTGAAGCAATGCTAGGACTAGTCGAAAAAAGTCTAGAACTAGTCTTAGAACAGACCAAACTCACTTATATAAAACATATAAATTATGTATCCAAAATGGCCTACTCTAAAGCTCAACCTAAGGTCAGTCATACCTCAATAGTGAAGTAAGGACATTGAAACTTTAGAGACGAGTGACCTTTGAAAGTAATGGAGCTTGAAGTCTTGATGTCGTTTAAACTTGAGAGCTTTTTAAGATCTTGAAATTGAACTTGAAAGCTTATTGAGATCTTGAGGTTGAACTTGAAAGCTTCTTGAGATTCTTGACTTGTGAATAATGCTTGTCAAACTAAGTTGATCTTGAGTAGAGCATTGTTTTTCACAGATGCAAGGTTCATAACAGTGTCTTTGGCACCACAAATTTAACAACCACAAAGGGCTATAAACTATGGCACTTACATTTCCTCACATCATTCATGTGATATGCGATACAATTGGTATTTCTCTGACAGACGATCCTGAGCGTCCTCTCAAGCATTTTAACAAGGTCAGTATTTGAAAACTAGACCTTACATTTCATGCCTCTGTGGATGAACAATCTGAGGAGACTATTCATGAAGGTGGTGAAACGGGAGAAGACACAACACCAACAGGTGGAGAACCTCTAGAGTCACAACAAGTTCCAGATCCGAGTCGTTCGACTCATACCCAATGCTTCAAGTTTCACCAAGATAGGATCAGGGCAACGCAGCGGGGATTGGCTTAAATAGAAGATAAGCTAGGGAGACACGATGCACGGTTCTCAACATTAGAGAAGATGATGCCTAGCGTACAACAGTCAATGCAACAATTGGTCGATCTGATAACCTGCCGACGAGACGATATGACATCGTCTTCATTAGCCCCCTCCTCCTTAGTATTGATAGTCTTTATGCCGTCACATACACCAGATCCTCATCTCAACGTTTGGGCATGGATATCTTTTTGAATGCCTTGCGATCTTATGAGTGTATGTGATGGAAACCTAACATGACAGGTCTAACAATTTTTTTTTGGAATGGTTTATAGATATCCTCTGCATGAGGAACATACTTGTAAGCCCATGGTTGGGCTAGATATTTTGGTTGTTAGTTTGGGATGGATGTTGCAAGACTGCCAAGTTTGGGTAGTTCTTATTTTGGATATTTTTATTGGTGGCTGTTTGATAATTCATATATATATATATATGCCGCCATATCTCTCTGCTCTCAATTATGCGTAAAATTCTGAGACATGCTGGTATAAATTGTGATTGTCCTCTTCTGCATATTCCTTAACAATTGAGAATTGGTTTGTGATTTATGTCTTTAAAGCTACACTACTATTGTCTGTTAAAATCATAGCTCTCTTTTGTCCTTTTATGCCAAAATGGATTCCAGGAAAATAGAGATGTCATTATCTGTTATACATCTGTGTCTTACTAATTTTGCATTTTAGAGATGTATCTGGTATGTATGTGAATATCTAGGTCTCTATTGGTTCTCCCATATCATTACGCTTCAACTTTAGTCAACATATATTGCCCTTTGCTAATGACTGACAAAAAGGGGGAGAATAAATCCCATCATAGAGGAAAATTGTATGTATCTATTTGTTAATGGTGGTATAGGTGTTAGGGGGAGCAGCTGTAAGAAGACAGGGCGAGTAGCTACTACTGAATGATACAATCATGTGTGTGAACTCAATAGCATTGTAAATTTGTGTGAAGTTCATGTACGTACAATTTAGGGTGTTGGTCTAGATGCTGTTCTAGGACTTCAGGTGTTTTGTCACGTAATTGACAAAAGGGGGGATTGAAAGCGCCCTGGTTTGTCAATTAGTGTGAGTGTTGAGTTAGTAAGACAAAGGAACCCCATAGGAAGATTGTTCAAGCGTCTACATCAACTGGATGTGTGCCCGAACTTGTCAAAGGTAAACCTTATCCTCACATCCCATGTCCCAAAACACCAGGTAAATAAAACCCTTAAAAATGGATAAAACATCTTAGGGTTTAAGATGAGAAAATTATTTTGCAAAAATCAAGAAAATCTCTAAGTTTTCTACCTTTGTCAATTTATCGATACGTGGTTCGATGAAATTGAACCCTATTATCGATGTCCTTGAAACTCACTCGCTCTTATCAAATTGAGGACTTCAGATGTCCAACAACTTCAAAACTTCTGGACTGAATTATCGATGAATCGATGGACTGTTTGATATCATCGAATTTTTAATCTTGAGTTCATCAAGATGACTTGATAAAATCAACATCTGGTCAGTTGTGTCCAATATGCCGCTAAGACAAAACATGTGATTCTCGATATATCAAAGAGAGCCTCGATATCCTTGAAATTCAAATCTCGATGATATTGATAGACCTTCAATGATATCAGATTGGGATTCAAAACTATCCGGCAAGGTTTCAGGTAAAATATTTCAAGTATCGAGGATCACTCGATAAAATCGATATTCAAATATTGATCATATCGAGACAGGGTCGATGTCATAGAAATAGGACACAAACTGTCCAGCAAGCTTATAGGAAAAAATTTTAAAAATATTGCTGATTTGACACCGTCATCAATATCATTGACATTCAAATTCTGATGATATCAAGGGATGCTCGATCATATCAGATACCTGTTATGTTTCAAAGGCAACTGCTCTCTTATTTTCAAATGTCGAGGAATCAAACCTTGCCTCAATAAAATCAGAGTTCAAAATCCAATGACATCGAAGAGTGTTCGATTTCCTTGACTAGTTGGGAAAACGGTTCAAATGCATTTGACAGATTGAGTTCGTGTCATCAAGCGGCTATTCAATGTTATCGAGAGTATACGCTCGATGATATCGAACCCTGCTCAATGATATCGAACTCTGTCAAAAAATACGACTGTTTTATTTCCATTAGAACTTTTTACCTATTTAATTATAGCTTGCCTTTGGTTATTTATAGAGAAAATAGAGAGAGCTTTTGAGTGTTTAAATCCCGATCATATACCCTAAGCCTTTTTCTCTCATGGGAGTTCATCCTCCAATCCACCCTCATTATTGATATTCAATAGAGTGGATTGGGAAATGAACTTCTGCATTTAAGGATCCTACAGCTGCCATCTTAATGACAAATCATTAAGCTGGGATACCTTGAATGCATAGATGATTGGAATCACTCTGTTTCTTTTATAGGAAAAAATTTAATAGAGTAGGATTCCAACATAACCTTGACCCAACCTGTTGCCTTACATTGGAGCATCATCTATGTTGTGGTTTAAGGAAGCCGAAGATTCTTCGTCATCAAAGGAGAAGATCTTCATCAATGTGCTGAATGAGGCTCATCTACTTATTTGTAAGTCATTAGAGTTCAGAGAACCCTTATGATCATTCCTTTTGTAGGATTGGGTCAAAGGTGCGTCTCACCCCTTTTAAGTCTTCATAGGAGGCCTCCGACGGGAGTGTACGTGGGGGTGTTGTGTGTTGACCCTTGCTCTGTGGAGAGCATAAACTTAGGTCCTTGACCTGTGTGGTCTAAAACCTAGGTGCTATGTGTTGACCCTTGCTCATGAGAGCATAAACTATCAGGTTCCTTGTGTGGATCTTGGCCCATGTAGCCTAAAATCTATGTGCTATGTGTTGACCCTTAATCCTATGTGGGGCATAAACTTGTGTGTGGAGACACGTTAAATTCAACCTAGTGTAGGTGTATTGGTTTGAGGTGAACCTGATTTGAAATCTCTGTTAGTGAGATCTGATACACTCATTGGTTGAGTGCGTCCCCCGGAAGTGGAGTAGACACGTAGTCGAACCACTATAAAAATGACTATGTTTGAGATTGCAATTTACTTCTACTACTTGTGTGATTTCTCTGATTGTTCTCATATTGCATGCGTACATGATTATCTGGAACTAAGTAGAATCACACCTCACACACAGTCACATGTATAATGAACTATGTCTCTTATCTTATTTATGTTTTTAATAGTTTTGTGATTGGATCCTCTAGTTAGCTTGGAAGTCATTAGAGTTACATTGAAGAAATCCTGATACTTGCATATTTATTCAGGATAGGGTTGAAAGGTTTTAAATCATCATAAAATTTAAAAAGTCCTATTCACCCCCTCTAGGACATACTGGCATATTCCTACTTCAACTAAGGCGGTCATTACCGCAATTTCAAATTACACTACTACGGAAAAGGAACTTTAGAGGTTTTCTCTTACTCTTTAAACCACGAAAATTCATTGTCTTTTATTGTGTTATAAAGAAAGATCCTTTAAGCCTCCTTAAGCTATTTACGTTGTAATTAATATTTAATTATTAGCTTATTCTATTCTCCTTCTCAAAGTTAGATTAAACTGTTTTTGATTAAGTAATTCATACTCTACTTTGAGAGTAGGGAGAATCGAATCTGCAACAATAGGGTTTCATTCATTTCATTAAAAATCTATTAGATTCCTTTATATCTTTTTGGGTTAAACTCATACTATCCCAAGAAGAAGATCGCTGTATTCAAGCTACAGCTACGACTTCGACTCGCCAAATCGAAGATAAGTATTTTGTTTTAAATTATTTCAGTTTGGTTTTTCTAAGATACCCAGAAATCTCAGCGGGTTTGTTTATGGTGACCTCATAAAATTACAAAGTGTGTTTGATTGTGATGGCCCGTGAAAATCATAATAACTGTATAAGGTTGTTAAGGTGACCCTGGAAAACCTTGAAATAGTGAAAGCCAAAATTGCAAGGGTAGTAAGTTTGGGAGTGGAGTAGGTTGCATGAGGCACCGGACCACTATAACTCTTTTGTGCATTGTGGTTATTGTCTATTATTATTTGTACTATTATTGTCCTTTTCTTATTCTTTGCATTAGTTTGAGATTTTAATTTCAAAGACATCGTGACATAAGGTTGTCCTACCTAAATCCTTTAGGTGTAAGGTAGTCCTATAAACTATTTGATATCAAGAATTCAATACTTTGCAAAATTGTATTATATTGATTTACTATTCCACATTATATTAAAATATTTGACATTGTTCTATTCAGCCCCTCCCCCCCCTTAGGACATTTATAGCTCATATTTTTAATTTCATGAGGTTATCGGTCAATTTTAGGAAGTTCTCGTTCAATATCACAAAGTTCTCAGTCGATTTAACAAAGTTCTCAATCAATTTCATGAAATTCTCGGTCAATTTCTAAGTTGTATGAATGGTTCAAGAGATATCAAAGTTAAATGGGACCCAAAATGACTTATTTATTATATCCACACTGTTCATCCATTTATAGAGATCATTTTAGAGCATGAGCAAAAAAAATTAATCGTATCCAAAGCTCAAATGGACCACGGAGATAATGATTTTCACTATTAAAACATTTGTAAGTCCCACCATAATGTTTATTTTCCATCTAATCTGTTCATAAGATCAAAAAGACCTGGATGAAGAGGAAAAACAAATATCATATTAATCCAAAACTTCTGTGACCCCAAAAGAGTTTCATTGGTAGACGTTCAATCCCCCACTACTTTTTGCAGAGTGGTCCACTTGATCTTTAGATCTGTTTTATTTTTTGACTCAAGCCTTACAAGGAGCTCACCAAATGGATAGACGGTTTGGATATAACATATAAGTGCTTATACTCAAGCATAATTTAGTTGCCAAATTTCGTAGTCCTTAAAGGATCGCAAGCTCTCATGAAGATTCTCTTCAATAACTCATGAAGATATATCATCAACTCGATTAAGTGCCTTAGGGAAGACTCAACATCTTAATTCATGAAAATACATGATTCGAAGATCGGAACACTCCGTATGAGGCAACCATCGGGTGCTATAACCTTAGATTGACCTTATGTTAGGTGTATTTTTCTAGCATCTTAATGATAATCTTTTATGTTTAAATACACTTAAGTTAGGCCAGCCTAGCATTTGATTCGGCCAACCTAACTATCTTCGGCTAACCCTACAGTTTCAGATAAGTTTACAAATTGAACAAGATTTTCCACAGCATGTTGGCCAGCCGGGACTTGTTCGGTCAAGTTTCCAGCAAATGCATGTTTTCAGATTTTAGGCACATTGGGCCAACCGAACTATAGGTTCGACCAACCAAACTTGGGCTTGGGCTATCTGAATTTCTGAAAAATCTTATCTCACGAAATTCGAAGATCTGTTGGAACAAAATTGTTGGAATCCAACTAACCGAACCAACACTCAAGCGGAAGCCATAAATACCGCTTGCTACATAATTGATAGGGTATTCCTTAGGACAGGATTGAATAAGACTCCTTATGAACTATGGTGTGGAAAACAACCTAGTGTAAAATATTTTCATGTCTTTGGTAATAAATGCTATATTCTTAAAGATAGAGAACAACTAAGCAAATTCGACTCTAAAAGCGATGAAGGTATTTTTCTAGGATATTCTACAAACAGTCTTGCTTATAGAGTGTACAATTTATGGACACTAACTATTCAAGAATATGTCAATGTGGTTGTTGACAACCAATCACATGATGAAAATAGTCCTGAAATTGATATAGAGAATGAAGTGGACTCATACATAATAGGTAAATCAGATAACAAATCCACCTCACCTCATGAACCTCAACCGTCTAACAACTTACCATTCATTAAGGACCCATCAATCAAATCATTGGAGATCCTAATGTTGGTGTGAAAACTCGACGGCAGCTTGAAGGTATTTCTAGTCATCTGTGCTTCACCTCAAAAATTGAGCCCAAGAATGTCATAAAAGCTCTCCAAGATGAATTTAGGATTGCAGCTATGCAAGATGAGCTCCAACAGTTTGATAGGAATGAGGTGTGGAAGCTAGTTACAAGGCCACTTGATACAAATATCATCGGAACCAAATGGGTCTTCAAGAACAAGTCCGATGAATCTAGAAATGTGGTCAGGAATAAGGCAAGACTCATGGCACAAGGCTACTCACAAATTGAGGGCATTGATTTTGATGAGACATTTGCCCCTGTAGCTCACCTCGAGTCCATACTAATTCTCATGTCTATTGCATGTGCTTTAAAGTTTAAATTATTCCAAATGGACATAAAAAGTGCCTTTCTCAATGGTGTACTTAAGGAAGAAGTATACGCAGAACAACCAAAGGGATTTCTAGATCCTAAGTATCCTCACATGTATACAATTTGAGAAAAGTGCTTTATGGTCTAAAGCAAGCACCCTGAGAATGGTATGAGCGCTTGACGCAATTTTTGCTCGACCACCATTTTTGTAGGGGGAGTGTTGATAAAACACTATTTACGTAAAAAACTAGGAATATCTTGCTCATTGCCCAGATTTACGTGGATGATATAGTTTTTGGATCCACTTGTGAAGATGCTGCTCATGAATTCGCTGAATTGATGAAATCTAAATTCGAGATGAGCATGGTTGGTGAGCTGAATTTCTTTCTAAGACTGCAAATGAAACAAATGGCAAATGGAATATTTATATGTCAGTCCGAATACATAAAATATTTGATAAAGAGATTTAGAGTTGAATCTTGCCGCACTTATAATACTCCCATGAGCACCACTCTCAAACTTTCTAAAGATGTCAATGGGAAGAGTGTGGATCAACACTTGTATCGCAGTATGATAGGAAGCTTACTCTACCTAACCACGAGTCGGCCTGACATTACTTTTAGTGTTGGTGCATGCGCTAGATTTCAGGCTGATCCTAAAGAATCACACATATCCACGATAAAGAGAATTATACAATTTGTGGCTGTGACAACTAACCTTGGCTTATGGTACCCATTTGACACATTAACCATCATTGCTAGGTATTCAGATGCCAATTGGGCTGAGAACATTCATGATCGCAAGTCCACCAGTGGAGGTTGCTTCTATATTGGAAATTGTCTTGTATCATGGCACAACAAAAAGCAAAATTCAATCTCATTGTCTACTACTGAAGCCGAATACATTGCAACCGGTAGTTGTTGTGCACGACTTCTATGGATGAAGCAAATGTTGATGGATTATGATATTAAGTAATCTACAATTACACTATTTTGTGACAATAGTAGTGTCATTAATATTTTGAAAAATCCATTCCAACATTCTAGAACCAAGCACATTAACATCTGACATCACTTCATACATGAACTTGTCAAAGAAAACATCATCATGCTAGAACATGTGTCTACCGAGCAACAATTGACTGATATATTAACAAAACCACTAGATGCCAACAAATTTGGAGATCTTCAAAAATCTGTTGGAATATGTGCGCTTTAATATTACTTAGCAGCCCACCAGATTTCATTGTCATAGTTGAGGAATTATAGCCTCAAATTTATTTTTTTGGACATATATGTATATTCAATTTTGATCCTTGAGTTTTATTCAAAATTTGGACATATATGTTATACATTTTGGTGTCTTTTGGATGTACAAAATACTTATGTGAGATATATACTTGTACATCATTTAGAAATTCTTGATAAATTCTTTTTAAGGACCTTTGGTGGCACCGAAATCCCACAGTTTTGCTTATAAAAACCAATTCTCTAGACATACCCTTTTTGCCCTAACTTTTTGTCTGTTTACCGTGAACGTCGGCTGGAGATTTTACTACCGAACTCAACTATTTCCACAGTATTTCTTAGGTATTTTCCTCCGTCCCTTCACATTTCTTAATAGTTTCTTCTTCCTTTTGGTCCGTTCTTGTCATTTATTACCCCTCTTTTCTTAAAATGGAAGATCAAGAATATACTCATCCAAGGGAGGGTTGTACCAAAAAGCAACACGATAGGGGTGAATCTTTTAGAACCAAGTCTAAACTAACCCCCCTAAAATGTGGTCGGACTATTCGTTAAAACACTTGACCTTCTGGTTCCCAAGACACTCCCTCTCCTCCTCCAAGTCCTATCGTAGCTCGAGTCGCTTTTAGGAAAATTATCTGTGAAAGGAATATCGATGATTCATGTCTTACAGCCTATAATGTCTGTGATATTCTTCACCGCCATGGTGGGACCCCATTTTGTCTCTTAGAGGAGAAGTAGACGTAAACCTGGTTAAAACCTTTTTGTCTCATTGCACCCAACCTAAAGACCATGACTCCCTTGCCATCGAGGTCACCTATCGCGGGAGAGTTTTTCATGTTACCCCTACCAGGATTGCTTTCCTAATCAAAGTCCCTATCTACTTAGAACAATCCATTGAGCTCGATATGTCCGCCGTTGCCAAATGCATTGTTTGGACTGAATTCCTTTACAACAGTCGGAACATTGAGTGGAGTAAAGGCAATGCTCTCCGAGCAACATCAATGGCCAATGATTATCACATCCTCCACCTTATATTCGTCTCAAATGTGTATCCTAGGTGGGGTAACTACATTAGACTTACCCTGTTCATGGTTGAGACTTTATATAAACTTGGAAAGGGGGAACCAATGTATCTTTCCACAATGATCTTCTATCAAATTGTTTTTGCCTTCGAGTCCAATACTTGTGGAATACTGTTCGGATGGTTGCTATGTCGGTTAGCTAACCAATTTGGCCTAAAGGGAAATAAGGGAAAAATACTCACCGCCTCCATATTCACAGCTATCAACCTTACGAGAATGAAACTTTCATCTATGCATGGGACGGGAACTCAAGCTGAAGATGATGCACCCCCAGAAGATGTCCATGCACCTACTGAAGTGATGCAGCTCCACAACCTTCACATCCTACACCTATGACCTCTTTGCACGAAACTCTCGCCTCTATTAAAGAGTAGCAAATAGAGATGCTCGAACGCCAGTCCCGGTTGGAGCGAATAGTTCATTCTATATAATGGACTGTGAAATGAATTGTGGCTCATTTGTCCTGCCACCAGGATGATTCTGTGGATGCTCGGCCACCTAGCCCTTGTTAGTCTAATGATGTCTGTGAATGTGTACTGGTGATCTCATTTTGGATATTTATTTCATATAGCATTTTATAACTTACCCTGACACCTAAAGTCTGAGATTTTATTACTCCCTTAAGCTTTGCCTTACTTATACTTTGTATTTTGAATTCCTTATGCCCCTATGGGCTTGACATTTACTTTTTGGATGATGCATGGTTCTACCCAAGGTTGGGGTAGTCATTTTGATGATTTCATGATGATATCCTTATGTTTATGTCAGTTATTTTGTTTCATGGTTATATTTTGTTTTTGGCATGAAATTTCCACATAATGCTTACAGCTCTCTCTTCTTATATTCTGCCATTATGTGATTTGTATACTCTTTTCTTCTAATATGCTTCATCATCTTTTGTTATTGACTTACTTCTTGGTAAACCCTTTTCCAATGACTGACAAAAGGGGGGATAAGAAACCTACCCACAAAAACAATCCGTTGTTTTCTATAGAGCTTGTTACAGGTTGATCATGGAAGAAACTAAGGGGAAGCAACATAGTGTGTTTTCTACGGAGATTACTTTTGTTTGAGTTGTAAATTGGTATATTGATATGTAATCTTTTATTATTTTGGTTTGTCATGGTATGTCATTAGTATGGACCATGACAACATCATAGGGTAGTTTGTTTGTAGTATGTTTTGTCACGTAATTGACAAAGGGAGAGATTATTAGTGCACTCACCTTGCACACTTGTTTGTCAATCACATGACTAGTTGTGTCAAGTAGTCGGATGAGTCCTTGTGTAAGGTTTGTATCCTAGTTTATACCATTCTGTAGACTTTCGAGATCCTCCCTTTTGAATTTCGGCAACCTGTGACATGTAATCGGCGTTTGCGCGCAATCCTAAGTGACATCTTGTATATCTAAATCAACTTGACCTGAGACTTATACCCTAGCGACTGTGCTGTCGCCGCAGTTCCAACACCACGTCCGCTCGCCGATGCGATACTCAAGACTTGTACCCTACCTCTCCCACCAACTAGTCAAAGCAACCCATGCTTAGCCCATTCATCTCATCCCAAAAGTCAATGAGACCCATGCTTCCCATGTCATACACACCACTCCTCTCTCTCATGTTTTCTCACTCCATTCCAAGCAATTCCCAAGTAGAAAACGTCCACGCTTCCCAAGGAGAAGCTAGGTGTGGCCCACTTCCTAATCTCCCATCTCCACCCTTCAATCTTTATCTTCCACCATTAAAGAGAAAGATTAGGAGCTTAGCATTCTAAGGAGCTAAGAAGGAATGAAATCAGTGGGTGTTCATAGCACTAGATTTTAATTTTTATTTAGGGTCCACACGATTTTTGGGACCCATTTTGATGTATGTATTTGCATGGCCCACCTAGGGAGGGCTTATAGTGGTGGAGCCCCTCCCCTCTATCATCATTTCTCTCTCCTTCTCTCTCTCTCTCTCTCTCTCCTTTTCGTATGATGCCCCACCATGATGAATGTATTTTATCCACGCCGCTGTCATCAGGGGGCCCACCTTGCTGCCCATTTTCGGTTGGGCCTGGATGAAGAGAAATCAAAATATCAGCCTACTCTAAGGCTGGTGGGCCACATTGACATGGACCTCACCTGATGATTGCGTGGACCCCACCTGATGATCGCATGGCCCACTTTGATGATGATGTGCTGGATCCACACCGTCTAGACCCTGGACGGTGGGTCCCACGTAGCTCAAAGCTATTGTATTTGGTGCCAGGGAGTTCTGTGGGTCTGATCGTGTGTGTTGTACCACACCATCCATACATGGGGTGAGACCCACCTTGGTTGATGCTTTGCATCCACACGTTTTGGGACTACCTTGATGTATGGCCTTATCCAGCACCGTCCAGCAGCTGCTGTATGGTGGGACTTTACTGTGATGTATATGTTGAAATCCACCCAGTCCATGCATGGGACGTGGGCCCACCTTGATGACGTGCTGAGTGCAGCATGTGGCACCACCCTAATGCATGTGTTTTGCCACACCGTCCAGACCCTGGACAGTGGGGCCCTCAACTAATGTATGTGTTTTGCATCCACACCATCCAGCGGACAGTGCTGGATGCACCATGGTATATGTGTTCTATCCACACCGTCCATGGGTCCCACGTGCTATAATCCTGACCGTCCAGCTCATGTGGGACCCACCAAATTAGCTACTGATAGGTGGGATGTGTAGTGACATCACCAAGTTTTGTGGATCCTACAGTGATATAAGTGTTTCATCCACACACGTCCACTATTTGGACGATGGAAATCCACCTAATATATGGGTTTTATCCTAACCATTCATCCCTTGCTGGGATGTGGACCCCATCCACGTGGCTCGCCTTACATGTATGTAATGGTCATCCAGATCGTCCATCCATTTGTATGAACATCAGCAAGTCTGGTTTGATCTTGAGGTAGGTGGTATATCCCAATCATCCGTCTGTTTTGGTAGCGGGTGGGACCCACCGTGATGCATTTATTTTGTATCTACACCGTCCATCTGGATAGTGCTTGTGAAGTCGACCGTGATGTATTTATTCTTTATTCCAATTGTCCATTTGTACACACATGGGACCCACTCCACACATGTTACACGTGTGGAGGTGGGGCCCACCTTGATGCAGTGCTGTAGAGCCTACCTTGGATGTATGTATTATATCCAAGTTGTACGTCTAGATCATGGGTCCCATGTGGGACTCCATGATGTATGCGTTTCATCCATGCTGACCATCCATTTGTTGGGGTGGGGCCCACTTTGAGGATGTGCTGTATATTCACACCGTCCATCATGTGATTGACGTGGCCCACCATGACGAATGTATTGTATATCCGCACCCTCTAGCCCACTGGATGGTGGGACTCACCCTGATGTATGTATTTCATGTCCACGCTATTTACCCATTTTGATAGCGCAGGGCCCACTTGCTGCATGTGTTAGGCCCGCCTGCACTGTACAGGCCCACCATGCTGTGTGTGTTTCATCTATACCGTCCATTTGTGCAGCCCACTTAGACATATGTATTTTATACACATCACCCATCTATCTGAGGTGTGGGCCCACCCCACATGTCTGACATGTGTGCGCAGGTGAGACTGTGAGACTCGTATCCTAGCCTGTACCATTCCATAGGCTCCTACGGTCCTCCCGGTCGAATTTTGGCGACCTGCGATCCGTAGATAGCATTTGCATGCGACCTTGAGCGTCATCCTGTAATTTCGAGTCGGCTTGACCTAAGACCTATGTCATTGCGACCGCATCGTCGCTGCGGTTCCAACGCCGCATCTTGTATGACAAGCCCAGATGTACATCAAAAGATGTAGGCCGCGCTTTATTTGAACCTTAATCACATTTGTGGGACCTACCTATGGCATGGCACGCCACCCTATGCATGCATGACATCATCATCCTCATAATTTCCTACCCACCTATGGCTAGTCTAGACCCCTAACCCCCCTCCCTTACATTCATTATGACATGCATTTATTACTCTCTCTCTCTCTTATCTTTCTCCCTCCCTCTTTCTTTCTTATTTCCTAGCAAGAGAGAGAGCCCCCAACATCCATTAGAGCTCTCCATTTTCAACTCTTTTGCAAGCTCTCCACCCCTAAATCCAACCCTCTAAAATCAATCTCAACCATTGAATTTTGTTCCTTTGGAGCTCTAGATCACATTGGTGGAAGAAGGAGTCCAAGATCTAAGGTGGGTGCTTCTCTCTCTCTTTCTCAATTTTTTTGTGTGATGTATGGCCCACTTGGATGGACCCCACCTTGATGTATGTCTTATCCAAACCACCCAAGTCATGTGGACTCTACCTTACGGTGTTAGAAAAAAAAATATATAAGTATATGATGGATTCAAATCAAGTGGGTCACGTTGATGTGGGACCCACCTTGATGAAATGTGGGCCGACGTACACGTGGGACCCACTATGATGCCCATGAACAGCCATGCCGTCCAGCGTCCGTGCGACAAGAGTGGCTACCACGGAGTGCGTGTACGGGCATGGGCGGTTACTGGCAGCCAAAAAAAAAAATTTTCTTTTAAAGTTTGGGGTGGGCCACTCATGCAGGCCCCACCTTGATGTATGTGGATAATCCACACCGTCTATTCCATTGTTCAACTCATTTTAGGCGTTGAGCCGAAAAATGAGTCCAATCTGATAATTGACTGGGCCATACCATAGGAAATATTGGTATTACCGTTAAAACCCACATTGACTCTCCTATTCATCAAAAATACATCACGTATTGGTCTCATTTGGTTGATCGGAGGCCGTAGAATCCAATGGACGGGTTGGATTTTTCAAATACGGGCCCTATACATGAAAAACCATGAAATTTAAATTTTAAAAAAAAAACCAAAACATATGCAGCAGCGTCAGCTGCTGCTGTCAGCGCTGCTGCTCGCTGACGGACGGGCGGACTGGGCTGGCACCAAGGGTCCCAGCCGTGGACCCCACCATGATGTTTTATAAAATTAACACCGTGCAATTTGATGGCCCCCATCTGAACATGGGCCATGTCAAAAATCAGCCATATGCACTACTCAGGTGGCCCACATCGCCGAAAACAGTGGGGACTGGATGTCTGCCATTGAAACCCTTTGGGTTCCACGAAAGTTTTGGATCAATTTGAATTTGTTTTTCCTCTCCGTCAAGGACTGTGTGACCTTATGAATAGATTGGACGGCAGATAAACTTTATGGTGGCCCCACGTGGGACCCACTTGCGTGGAAACAGATTGGGTAGTGTACTGCACACAGCTACATATAGCTGCTGTATTGACATCAGCACCCATGTGGGTCCATATGATGTATATATCTTATGTCCAAGCCGTCCATCCATGGGTCAGACCGTTAATTTGGTGGGACCCACTGATGTCATGGGTCTGGGTGGTGAACCATCTCATTCAAATAATAATAATAAAATAAGTATAAATGATTTTATTATATATTGTTATATATACATATAATATATATATATATAGACAAATATTTGATGGGCCCCCACGTGGGACCCACCTGTTGAATAGAAGTAGACTCACACCAGCAGGCAGCTAGTGTGATTGACGACAGCAAGTTCTGGTGGGTCACACCTTGATGTACGTGATGCAATTGCACATCCAGCAGGTTTGGACAGTGGGACCACCTTGATATATGTTTTGATCCACGCCATCAGTACATGGGACATGTGGACCCAACTTGATTGGATGTATTTTATCTTCGCACCGTCCAGCACAGCAGATGGACGCACATTAATGTATGAGGTTTGCCTTGATGAATGTGTTGTATTCACATTATCTGTTCATTTTGATTGACGTATGGCCCACCTTGATGCATGCATTCTATATTCACAGTCCAGTAGCTACTGGATGGTGGGGCCCTCCCTATTATACGTTTATTATATGTGTTGTGTAAGCATACCGTCCATATGTAGTATGAGCCAGCACGATGTATTTATTTATCCGCACCGCCAAATCTCTGGACGCGGGATGTGGAACCCGTGTGACATATGTATTTCATTCCATGCAGTCCATCTGTGTAAGGTCCACCTTAATGCATCCGTTGTACATATGGATCCCTCATGATATATATAAGTTTTATATCCATACTGTCCAACTATTTGGACGGGATGCACCAAGATGTATTTTTATCCACGTCATCCAGGGTAGGCAGCCCATTATGATATATATAGGGCCCATGGGTTGGGCCCATTGAGATGTATTCAAGGCCCTTGGGTTAAGGCCCATCGAAATGTATTTAGAGCCCATGAGCAAAGCCCACCTCATATATTCCATCCTAACCGTCCATATCATAGAGGACTAGCCTCGATGTATGTTTTATCCACACCGTCTGTGGGACGTGTGACCCACTAGATGTATGCATGCTATATCCACACTAACCATCTATTAGGGTCCATCTGTTGCATGTACAGGGCCTACCTATTGTGCATTGTGCTGCCAATTGGTGCAACCCACTTGATGTGTACGAGGCCCATTAGTGCGGCCCATTGATGCAAGGCCTATTGTGACATGTATTGGGCCCATGACGCGTGGCCCATTGATGTGTATAAGACCCATGGGTAGGGCCCACATGTTATGTATTTGGAGCCTGTGAGCAGGGCCCACCTGAGGTATGTATATGGGGCCCATTGATGTGGCTCACTTGTATTTGAGGCCCACGGGTTACAGCTCATACGTCATGGCCCATTGTGATGTATACTCAGCCCATGCGTCGTGGGCCATTGTGATGTATACTCGGCCCATGCGTCGTGGCCCATTGTGATGTTTTTTTTCGACCCATTTAGTAAGGCCATTGTGATATATTTCTGCTCATATGATGAGGCCCATCGATATGTATTTCTGGCCCATATGATGCGGCCCATAGCGATGTGCATTAGGCCCATGTGATGCGACCCACTTGATTTATGAGACCATTGTGTGAGGTCATGGGCCTACTATATGTTTGGCCATATGTGGGCCACTCGTTGGGAGCAATATTAATTAGATGTCCACATTGTGACCTTCCCTTAGGCCTCGATCGGCCGATTGCCGATTATCAATCGAGGCCGAATACCGATTTTGATTTGTGGTGGCCGATTGTCGATTATCGATTGAGGCCGATTACTGATTTTGATTAGTCATGGCCAATTGTCGACTATCGATCGAGGTCGATTACTGATTTTGATTTGTGGTGGCCGATTGTCGACTATCGATCGAGGCCGATTACCGATTTTGATTTATGGTGGCCGATTGTTGACTATCAATCGAGGCCGATTACCGATTTTGATTTATGGTGGTCGATTGTCGATTATCAATTGAGGTCGTTTATTGATTTTAATTTGTCGTGGCTGATTGCCGAATATCGATCGAGGCCGATTACTGATTTTAATTTTTCGTGGCCGATTGTCGACTATCGATCGAGGCCGATTACCGATTTTGATTTTTCGTGGCCGATTGTCGACTATCGATCGAGGCCGATTACCGATTTTGATTTGTGGTGGCCGATTGTCGACTATCGATCGAGGCCGATTACCGATTTTGATTTGTGGTGGCCGATTGTCGATTATCGATTGAGGCCGATTACCGATTTTGATTTTTCGTGGTCGATTGCCAATTCTGATTGTCGGGGCCCAATGTGATGTATATGCGATCCATATTTGAGGCCCGACATGATGACTATTTAACCCGTGTCTAAGGCCAATGTGATGTATATTGAGGCCTAAGTGATGAGGCTCATTATGATGCATTTTGAGGGTCAGGCGATGGAGCCCGTTGTGATGTATGTTAGGCCCATGTGAAAGGCCCATCGTGATGTGTATTAAGCTCTTGAGCGAGGCCCATGGTGTTGTATATTTGGCCCTTGTGTGAGGTCTTGGGTCCACTATATGTTAGGATCTATGTGGGCCATTCCTTGGGGGCAATGTCGGTTAAATGTCCACATTGTCGAGGTCAATTGTCGTTGCCGGTTATTTATACCGATTATGAGTATGTGATAGCATTGCATCATGATACATGCCCATACGCATCATCTGCATGTTTGTTATGAGATGTGGTTAATCATTGCATATGTCATTGAGCATGTTGTTATGAGACTCCCTGATAGGCGGAGGTTATCTCACTTGAGCACGCAGTATGCACAGGATTGATGCATGACTAGACTGTATGACTCATGCATCTCGCGTTATAATTACTGTACGCCCTAGTGACATCAAGGCTGTAGCCTCCACAAGCATATCGTGGATGGCCAGATGGGACACCGGAAATGTTTGGTTCTAGCATACAGGCGCCATAGATGTCCCCGGGTGAAAATTCCTAAACCTCCGAGGCTAGGAGACGCCCCAACGTCGAGACCAAGTGGATATATGAGCGCCCGAGTGCCGAATACTAGGAGGCCGCGTCTCCCACTGTGTCATGGTCGGTTGGGAGGGGGTGTGGCCTTACCCGCCCGAGGGTAGGGGGCATTACTAGGCTGAGTTTGACCAGCTCGTGAATGAGTCCGCTATCGACGTGCCGGATAGGTATTGACAGACTATTGGCCAGGTGGATAGTGAGGTTTCTTACGCTCACTTGGACTGTGCTGCTGGGAGAGAGACGGTGCCATTTGGAGTGTACTAAACCCCGGTGATGATCCCAGAGATGAACCATACTGATATGTGGATTTAGTGAGCAGGAGTTGCATACTCATTCATGCATTCATTCATCACTATCTACTCGGGTTGGTGGTACGCAACTAGTTGTTACATGTGCCTTCGCAATGGCCAGGATTCGGTTGGGGCGCGCGACTAACCTGAGATCAGGAGTCTACCGCATTGAGTTTGACTATCCAAATTTAGGTATGGGACTGGTTTGGATAGAAGTCCCTTATGATGGACCCCATAGCCTGCGATACTACGTACTACCATCCCGACTTCACACTCCAGCATGGTCATTCCATCCGCACCGCATATTGCATTACATTCGCGGCATACGACATCTTGGGTTACTGTGCTTCTGCATTTATATGGTCTAGATATGGCTAACGTATTTGTGAACACATAAGGAATTATATACCCCATTGCATTCTCGACATTTGATATTTGGCTCTTTATGACTCCTCGTTTGCGTAGCTGTTATATATTGCGTATTCTGATATTGATTGGCTCATGGACTTGTTCGTCTTTCCGCTTACTTTGTTATCGTATGATTTATGATCTTGTGAGTATTTCTGTTTACTCTGATAATTCCTGCTCTTGTCAGTATTTCTGCTTACTCAAATCATTCATGATCTTGCTAGTATCTTTGCTTATTCCGATATTGTACGATTTATGGATTACCAGTACGTCCAGTTTGTATGATAATGGCATTGTATTGAATACTTGGCACTTACCTTGCGCACACACTTACACCACCCTCTAAGCTTTCTATAAGCTTATGCATGATAGATGCGTGCAGGTATTATTAGGTTGCAGCAGCGTTGAGCTTGGAGCGTGCAGTTGTATTCTGGAGCTTTGATTTCGATATATGTATTTTCCCTTTCAGCATTGTACTCAAATGATTATATTAGTGGATATGTGATGATGATATTACCTTTGTGAATTGGGTAATCTTGTGGTTATGCTTATTATGAGTAAAATGTATAAAAAAAAATCCTCCTTGTAGGATCCCAGGATCAGAATCTGGCGTATGGACGCTAGGACCCAAGAATGGGGTACTACGGAGGCTGTCGGCACCGGATTCGGTGATCGGGATTCTTGCGAATCCGATTTCTGGGTTTGGGGCGTGACAGGGACCCACCTTGATTTATGTATTTTGTATCCACATGATCCATCTGGACAGTGTGCTGAATGGGGGCGCACCATGATGTATGTTTTTCTCCACGCCGTCCATCTGTTTCGCAATGGGTGGGACCCACCTTGATGTACGTATTCTATATCTGCACCATTCATCTCTGGACAATGTTGTGTGGGGCTGACCAGATGTACGTGTCCCATCCATGTTGGCCATCAGATGGTGGGGCTTGCTATGATGTGTGTGCGGTCCACACCGTCCAGCATGGGACAGTGCCAGGCCCACATGATGTAGTGTTTCATCCACACCATCCTGATGGGCTTGACATGGGCCCACCATGCTGTACATATTTCATCTATGCCATCCAGTCTAGCTGGATGTGGACCGTATCTTGATGTATATCCACATTGTGCATCTATGGGGCCCTGATGTATGTGTTCTAACCCACGCCGTCCATGGTAGTGGCCCACCCTGATGAATGCGTTATATATCCAGGCTGCCCATCTATTTTTTCTTGAACCATGGGTTGCCCCATTAGGCCCATATGCGAGGCCCAATGTGATGTATATGTGGCCCATGAGTGAGGCCCAATATGATGTATATGTGGCCCATGAGTGAGGCCCAATATTATGGTATGTGTGGCCTTTGAATGAGGCCCATTATGATGTATATATAGCCCATTTGGTGAGGCTTAATATGAAGTTTGTGTGGCCCACATGTGTGGCCCAATATGATGTTTGTATGGCCCATATATGTGGTCAATATGATATTTGCATGGCCCATATGTGTGGCCCATTGTAACGTGTATGAGGTCCATGTGATGCGGCCCATCTTGATGTATATGAGGCCCATTGTTACGGCCTATTATGATTTATATGTGGCCCATAAGTGAGGCCCGACATGTTGTATATGAAGCCCATGTGATGTGGCCCACTTTATGTATATGAGGTCCACGTGATGTAGCCCACTTGATGTATATGAGGCCCATGTGATGCGGCTCACTTAATGTATATAAGGCCCATGTGATGCGGCCCATCGTGATATGTGAGGCCCATATGATAAGGAACAGTGTGATGTATGTGAGGCCTATGTGGTGAGACTCATTGTGATGTATACAAGGCCGTATGATGAAGCCCATCATGAAGTATATTATGCCCTTGTGTGAGGTCCATTGTGATGTATATTGGGCCCTTGTGTGAGGCCCATTATGTTGTATGTGATGCCATGGACCCCACTATATGTTTAGCCCTATGAGGGCCACTCCTTGGGAGCAATGTTGGTTGAATGTCCATAATGATGGGCAATGATGGTTAAATGTCTACATTGTGACCTTCCCTTAGGCCTCGTTAGGCTCATTCTCGATATGAGTAGGCGGTCTAAGCCCATCCTTGACATGAAGAGAGTACATCATCATCATATAATATGCTTAGTATAGCTCCATGATATATGCCCATACACATCATATGTATGCTTGATATGAGGAGTGATTGATCATAGCACATGACATTTGGTAGGTTGTTTATGGGACTCCCTGATAGGCAGAGTTGTCTCACATGAGCGCACAGTATGTGCAAGATTGATGCATGATTGGATTGTGTGACTCATGCACACATTTTGGGATATGATTACTATACGTCCTAGTGATATCAGGGCCATAGCCTCCATAGGCATATCGTAGAAGGCTAGATGGGACACCGGGAATCTTTTTCTACATGCGGTGCTATAGATGTCCCTTGGTGAAAGTCTCTAAACTTTTGTGGCTAGGAGACGCTCTAACGTCTAGACCAAGTGGATATATGAGCGCCCGAGTGACGAGTACCAGTAGGCTGCGTCTCCCACTGTGTCGTGGTCGGTTGGAAGGGGGTGTGGCCTTACCTGCCCGAGGGTAAGGAGCATAGCTAAGCTGAGTTTGACCAGCTCATAAATGGGTCTGCTATCAACGTGCTGGGTAGATATTGGTTGACTACTGGCCAAGCGGATAGTGAGGTCTCTTCCACTTGCATAGTTGCGCATACAGTGAGTGGCGATATGGTGTTGAGTGTACTAGACCCCGATGATGATCTCAGAAATATATAATACTGATATATGGACTTATTAAGCTGGAGTTGCATACTCAATATTTTACTCATTCATTCATTCATTCAGTATTCACTTAGGCTGGTGGTGCACAACTAATTGTTATGTGTACCTTCACAATGTTCAGGATTTCAGTTAGGGCGTGCGACCAACCTGAGATCATGAGTTTATCACATTGAATCTATCTATCCAAATTTAGGTATGAGACTAGTTTAGATAGAAGTCCCTTGTGATGAACCCCATAGCTTGCGATATTATACTATCATCCCGACTACACACTTTAGCTTGGTCATTTCATTCGCATCACATATTACATTGCATCTTCAGTACATGATATTTGGTTTACTATGCTTCTGTATTGTATAGTTTGAATAAGGTTGATGGTATTATGGACTTGCCAGGATCTACATATTGCATTACATCCGCGGCATATGACATTTTGGGTTGCTATGTTTTAGCATTTATATGGCCTAGATGAGGTTGACGGTATTCATGGACTCATCAAGATTTACATATTGCATTGCATCATCGGTATCTAATATTTGGCTTACTATATTTTCGTTTTGCTTTGATATTGTATACTTGGTACTTACCTTGCACACACAATTTCACCACCCTCTAAGCTTTCTATAAGCTTATGCACGATAGATGTGTGCAGGTGGCATTAGGTCGCAACAGTGTAGAGCTTGGGGCATGCAGCTATCTTTTGGAGCTTCCATTTTTTGATATATATATTTGCCTTTCAGCATTGTAATCAACTGTTTATATTAGTGGATATGTGATGATGATGTTGCCTTTGTGATTTGGGTAAACTTGTAGTTATACTTCTTACGAGATAAATGTATGTTGAAAAATCCTCCTTATAGGATCCCAGGATTTGAATATGGCGTATGGGTGCTCGGAACCAAGAATGGGGTACTGCGGAGGCTTTCGGTACCAGATTCGACGATTAGAAATTTTGTGTGCCTGATTTTCGAGTTTGGGGCATGACACCTTGGCAAATGAAGGCCGATGACGCAACTAGAGCAGAAGCCCAAGCTACAAGTTCAAAGTACAAAGAAGCTTCTACAATCTTGATCTTACCTATATATGACCTTGACCCATAATAGGAAAACCTACTTAGATCATCTATTCAAACCATTCCAAAGTTTATGCTCTCTGTCATTCTAGAGTTGGCTTTAAAAAGTTTAAAGTTATTGAATGAATTGCACGACAAAAACTTAATTAGGAAAAACTGTCTCACATTCGGTTAGAGAAGGTGCTAGCGAATGGTACTTTCGGTGTCACCGAAGATACATTCGGTACCACCAAAAGTGACAAAAACAGTCCAACAATATTTCGAAGTTAATTCAGTACCACTGTCATGCCCCAGACTCGGTAACCAGACTCACAAGGAACCCGATGGCCGGTTCTGGCCGCAACAGCCTCCGTAGTACCCCATTCTCGGCTCCTGAGGTAGGTTCCGATCCTGAGATCCTACAAGGAGGATTTTCATAACAGTATAATCATTTCCAATATAAGCATACCCAAGATTACAACAAGTACATCTGAGAATAACAAAGGCACACATTGCAAAATCCACTATAAATTTGAACTTTTACATCATCCATAAGGTCCAAAAGGACATACATGAGAATAAAAGGAAAAGAGAGAGAAATCAGCAACACTGGAGTCCTCACTGCTCAACTCTACTCCACGCTCTGCTACTACGACGCCTGCTTAGAATTTTCTACACACATCAATCGTGCATAAGCTTATAGAAGCTTAGAGGGTGGTGTAAGTGTGTGACAATAGTGCACAGAAGAATAGCAGGAGGTATAAGGAGAGAAGCATGATCAATGAGCATATCACTAGCCTTACCAAGGCTTACCATGAATGCGATGCAATGAGTAATAGGTGTCATACTAAGGCAATGCATGAAGGGGGGCTTGTACAGCCAATGCTAATGTGATGCAAGTAATGTCATTGCTCATAACCAAACCATAAGTCAAGTACATTTCCAATCATAAGGAAATCACTGGGGTCCATTACACTGTTGAATGACTGCTGCTCTGCAGACCCCATATAGACAAACGAGCGTAAGAGACCTCACTACCCACCTGTGGACAGCCAATCACCAACAAGGCCTGAAGGTAGCGGATCCATTTACGAGCTGATCAAACTCAACCTAGTAATGCCTCTTCGCACCAGGCAGGTAAGGCCACACCCCTATCCAACCGACTACACGACAGTGGGAGTCATGGCTTAATTGTATAAGGCCCTTGTGCGCTCATAGTTTCCACTCGGTCACGACGTTGGACCAAATTCTTGGTACCATGGAAGTTTTGGGAATTTCACCCATGGGCATCCTATGCACCCAGTATGCTCAACTAATATTTTCGGTGTCCACACATATGACCATCCATGAATACCCCTGTGGAGGTAAGGCCTTGATGAAGTAAGGGTGGATATCCATAAGCTATGCAATGCCGGATGCATGAATCACACAATCACCCATGCATTAATCCCAAGCATCCATCTCTCGAGGAGATACCAACATGTCCTACACAATGGCCAATCATACCTCAACTAAGCATGCATATGATCCATATGGGAGTGGGCCATGAAGATAAATAGGGGTGCCAATGAGGTGAAGATGAACTCTCTACCTAACCATGAAGGGTCTAGGTACTTAACCAATTCCTCATAAGGAATACAACCTCTAGTTGGGGGCCATATACCTGGAGTAGCCCACGAGACTAAGGAGAACAATGGTATGGGTCTAAATAGATGAAACGGGCCTAGCAAGGGTATATGGTGGGCCTTTAACCACCCATAGAAGCCTATGGGCCTACCTTAGGGCCACCAATGTGGGCATCCAACCACAATTGGTCCCCAAGAGGTAGCCTATCTCTAATTGATCACGGATCAAGGCCCAAGGCCCACGCAACATCAGAAATAAGAAACGGGCAGCCATAATCATACCACAAACACTCATGTTGGGCTTCAGAAAGGTAGCCCAAGGCCTATCCAAAACATGGGTCCAAGGGAAACACACATAGCCCAACCCATATATACCATATGGGCCCATAGGGGAAAGGTTAGGGCCCAACATAAAGGCCACTAATCCCATATATTGTGGTGGCCTAGTGGGCAGCCCATTGCTCAAACCACATGGGCAATTGTCATGCTCTTAGTCAAGTAAGTTGGGCCTACAACCCGGCCCAAGTATTAAAGTTGATTTGGTGGGCAACCAAGGGCCCATCTACTTGTGTAATCCGGCCCAATAACCCAACACAATAGTATGGTAAAAATGGCCCAAGAGTTCAATGGGCCTATCTGGAAAGTTCCAGCCCAATTGGGCCTAAAGAGTTCAACAACTAGCTACATTCATGGACCCGATTAAATTCAACTGTGGTGGGCCTCAAAAGTGCATTTATTAAGCCCAACATTTAAGGAACCAAAGGTATGAATTATTCCCTCTAAGATCTTCACAATGTGGTGGGCCTCACTCCTCAAAATTTTAGCCCAAAGGCCAAGCATAATTATAACAAGTTGCTGGATTTTTAACCCAACAGGTTTATGGGCCTATTGGAGTCCAGTAATTGTTTCATTTGATTAGGACATCAGCCCAAGTGGTCCAGCTATCAAGTCAGAGGGCCCCACCACATAGGGTTACATCATATGATACAAGAGAGTAGGTGGGCCACACTGCTAGACCAAAGTCCAGCAGGTAGCCCACATGGGGCGTCCCATATGGGCCTGGGTATTTGGCCGAAACTGACCCAAATTTACAGGCCGCACCACAGTCAGCTCGAATGTCTGTTGGGCCTAAAATTTTGCAAAGTGATACATATATAGGTGGGTCACACCCCCACAAAATTTTAAAATTTTTGGACACTTAAAAATATTTTAATTTATTTAAATAAAACAGACTGTCTAGAAAATCGGACTAATCTGGACACCATATTGTAATGGGCTGGTCTAGCCACCACCATGGTGTGTATAGGTGTCCATTAGCCCTAAAATTTTGTGAGTGGGTCAAAATATGGGTGGAACACCTCTATATAAATTTTTATAATTTTAGGATACCCAAAAATATTTTAATTAATTTGAAGGATACAATCTGTACAGGGTGGAGTATTGCTGGAATATGACTGTGCTGAATTTGGGCCATTCCAATGGGTGGGTCATGGGCCTCCAAAATTCTGAAAATTGAGGACCAAGGTCTCTCATTATGTATAAAATAATAAGGAATCCAAAAATATGTCCCACCATCATCAAAATAATTTATGAATTTCAGTTTACAACAGTCTACATTGCTGGACTGCATAGCAGAAAATCAAGCTGACCACCCCTCTTGGCCCACCCTTTTGGATAACCAAATGGAGTCATTTGGGGCTGAAATTTGGTATACTTGTAGGTGGGGTTCACACCTTCAAGAAACATATATTACATGAGACCAAACACCCTTCTAAATGTCCAAAAATCTGGCCTCAAGATGACCCAAAAATCTATCTAGACAGATTTGGACAACAACATGTTGCTGTCCAAACCACTCCAAAAGAAAATTAAAAGGGAGATAAATCACCATTTCCTTAGGGTGGGGTCCACCTAGAACATAACTCTCAGACCCAAGCCCCTTCCAAGATCACCTATAATATCAAGCCCAAAGGCTGTCCAAAACATGACAAGAATATGGGGCAACAAGGTGGGCCTTGACATCTAACCACTTGGGCCTAGTTGCATAGCACTTTAAGTGAGTCACACATACATCAGATTTACCATAAAAACAGGAAAGAGAATATGGAGAAGAAACACAATCCGGCCATGGGATAGGGCCCTGCCACTAATGGGCCCTCCCAAGAATGAATCATACCCATACAACTACATTGATTGTACATGCAATATAAAATCACTACATGCATGATCTATAATTGCTATGGATGGTTGGGATGCCATCCCAATATGATCCTTAGGGTCTAGATGACCTTAAGATGGAGTGGATCATTAAATACATCATGATGGGGTCCATGGAGAATGGCCCCATCATGGATCATGACATGCATGTAGGATGGGCCAAAGGGCCACATCCATGGGATCAAATGGGATCCCCACCATGGATTGGTGGGTCCCACATGATCCATCTAGGAAGAAAAATAAGATTAAAGGGTAGAAAATAAGATCAGAAATTATAATCACCCACCTTAATGAATCCCACTCCAAAGTTACATCAATCTTCTCTTCATGCTCCAAGGGACATGTTTCAATGGGTGAGATGGATTGTTGAAGGTTAGATGGGAGAGGATTTGAGGGAGAAGGGGCTGGAGAAGAGGGAAAATGGGGCTGGATTTTTTTGTAAGAGAGAAAGAAAGAGAGAAGAGAGTAGAGAGAAATGAGAGGGAGAGTATGGAAATTTGCTAGAAAAGAAGAGAGAGGGAAAGTAATCATCACTCTCTCTCCTAGATAAGAGAAAAATCATCATAGCCTATGGTGATATAAACTATGTTGCTAAGCTAGAGTAGGGATGGGTAGTGTGTGGGCGGTGGGTGGTGTAGGATATGGGGGGTTTAGGTAGTGTATAGGTAGTGTGTGTTGGAATTTGCACAAAAGAGGGTAGTCACCTTGAAAAATGTGCCCTCTACACTAGGTGGGCCACATGATTATGCTCAAAGGCTACAAATGAGATGCCACAACTTATGATCCACACATCGGATGGATGCATAAGATGCGTCGTTAGAACCGCGGCGATGATGTGGTCACTATGGTATATGTCTTAACTCGATCTGAGTTAGGTTTACATGACCGAACTCAAGGGTAACTGTAAACACTATCCAAAGGTCGCGGGTCACCAGAATTTGACTGGTAGGACCGCGGGACCAAAATGAATGAAATGCATACTCACACATACACATGCACACATGCGAACTCGGGTCGGGTCTCACAACCATCGACTAGACTTTCGGTCCCACTGACTCCCACTGAAGAACAATATTCGGTGCCACCAAAAGTGACAATTTTTATTTAACAACTTCAGAACTTAATTTGGTACCATCGAGTGATAATTCAGTGCTACCGACTACATTTCGGTGCCACTGAAGGTTCACTTGGTAGAACCAAAAAGTAGCCATTATAGATCTGTTGGAACCTTTTCTTTATAAAAGCAGCTCCTATAAACTTATGAAATAAGTGGATTTAAGGCATTCTAGAGTTT
Organism: Magnolia sinica; assembly: GCF_029962835.1. Taxonomy (NCBI): domain Eukaryota; kingdom Viridiplantae; phylum Streptophyta; class Magnoliopsida; order Magnoliales; family Magnoliaceae; genus Magnolia; species Magnolia sinica. Next base: position 46,651,886 of record NC_080585.1, on the reverse strand, counting down.
GTAGTGTATCCCAAGCTTACCCCACTCATCTTAGACTCTATCCACACGAGATTCATGTTCCTTCATTGTGATTCCTCACTTCAATAGGCATTCAAAGCTCCTATTAATGAAGAACATCATCTTTAGCCTGTTCTAGAGTATAGAGACCAAATCCATTGGCAAATCCTTAGTTTTTAAGATACTCTAGAGCATCCATCAGTTAAATCTCTTAGAAAATCCATTCATAACCTTTGATAGGAGATTTAGCCCACTCTCATTACCTTGGTTACGTTAATAGGAACATCATATGCAAGGTACTTGATCGTGAAACTGAAACAACAGGAAAACCACAACATCATGATTGAGGGAGCATTAGGGAGATGATTCAAGCATGAGAGAACGAAGATCAAGCAGCCCAAAACAAGCTACAAAAGAAGACTCATTCTAACAAGTAAGTGTCATTGTTAAGAGTCCAAAGGTTAGCCTCCTTCCTTGTGAAGGATTGAAGCTAAGAGTTTACTATCCACAAACTCGATTAAGTGACTACTGAGGGACCTTGTCTGGTGTGGCCTAAACATAGGTGCCTAGTGTGGGACCTTTGCTAGTGTGGCCTAAACATTGGTTCTCAGTGTAGGAACTTTGCTCTTGCATATGGCATAAATTGTAGAATCCTTTGTGTAGGGCTGTAAAGGTTTATAGTGAAACTAATTCAAAACCATTGATAGTGAAATCTGGCACACTCTAGGAGAGGGTGCGGTTGTCGGGAGTGGAATAGGCACATAACTAAACCATTATACATGCTTATGTTTGGAATTGTCATTTGCGCATCTATTTAATCATGTTTATATAAGTTTAAATGCTTAATTATATATGCATGATTGGCTGAATGCTTACGATTGATAGGTAGAACATTCCACACACAAGTTCACAATGTTCTAAGCTAGTTGTTTTATTTACATATCTTGAGTAGCCTATGTGATTGGACCCTCTATTGGCTTGGAAGCCTTTAGAGTTACATTGCTTGCTTAGTTTAATTGAAAATGAGTTTAAGTTAGGCAGTAAAAGTTTTAAATTAGTCTAATCATTGAAAAGTCCTATTCACCCCACTCTAGGACTCCTGAACTGTTCCATACTTCTACTACAGTGGTCTTAACTATAATTTCACTTTTTACCCACCTTCTTTTCTGTTCAACCTAAACTTTATTTTCCTAAACTAATACCCTATTTTTTCTAGGACGATAAAGCCCCTGCAATACAAACCCAATTTCTGAAACCCTTTTTTCTCCTTCAAATGACAATATCCTAGTAGCAAAAACCCATTTTCTAATTTCTTCTCTCCTCTTCATGATTTTTGATTTTTTTTTCTCTTTTGTTAATTTCTTCTCTCTTCTTAGTACAAGAATACCCTACCACCAAAAGCCTATTTCCTAAAATCTTCTCATTTCTTCTTTTGGTCAAGAATACACTTGATGCATACTTCATTTTCTTCATTTTTCCAACTCAAAAGAGGATGAAAATGGTGCCTCCATCGAAGAAGCAACGAATTACAGGTATATATGAAAGTGTTGACTTCATTCTGTGGACCCCACCATATTATATATGATATATCTGCACCATCCACAATCCATCTATTTTATTTAAATATTTTAGAGTATTAACCGAAAAATGAGGTAAATTCAATGCTCAAATGGCCCACGTGAAAGAAAACAGTGGTTTTAATTCCTCCATCGTTGAAGTTATTTCCTTCACTAGGCCCACATTGAGGTTTTTTTAATCATATAACCCATTCATAAGGTCACATAGAATGAAGACTGAAGTCAAATTGAATGAAGACCAAGTGAAATTGACCGAGGACATTGTGAAATTGATCGAGAACTATGTAAAAATGACCGAGAACTGAGTCAAATAGACCGAGGACATCATGAAATTGACCAAGAACTATGTGAAAGTGATCAAGAATTGAATTAAATTGACCAAGGACTAAGTGAAATTGACCGATAATTACTTGAAATTGAAATTGTGATCAAGAAGTGAGTCAAATTGACTGAGAACATTGTGAAATTGACTGAGAACTACGTGAAATTGATTGAGAACTTCATGAAATTGACTAAGAACTTACGAAAATTGATCAATAACTTCTTGAAATTGACCGAGAAATGAGTGAAAATAGCTGAGAATTGAGTGAAATTTACAGAGAACAAGTTCTTGGTCGATTTCCGTAAGTTCTCGGTCAATTTCTACAAGTTATCAGTTAATTTCACTCATTTCTCAGTCAATTTCATGATGTTCTCGTTTCTTGGTCAATTGGCTGAGAATTGAGTGATTTCATTATGAATGGTATGATTTATCCGAGTTCCTCAGTCAATTTCACTACGTTCTCATTCACTTCAAAGTTGTTCTCGATCAATTTTATGATTACCTTATTCAATATCACGTAATTCTCAGTTAATTTCATGATGTTCTCATTCAATTTCACTTAATTCTTGGCCATTTTCACTCATTTCTCGGTTAATGTCATCCATTTCTTGTTCAATTCCACTTAATTCTTAGTCAATTTCACTTAATTCTTGGCCATTTTCACTTAATTCTCGATCATTTTCACTGATTTCTCGATCAATTTCATTCAGTTCTCGGTCAATTTGGTGAAGTTCTTAGCCAATTTCATAATGTCCTTATTAAATATCATCAATTCTCGGTCAATTTCACAATGTCCGTATTAAATATTTCGCAGTTCTTGGTCAATTTCATTATATTCTCGACCATTTTCACTCAATTCTCGGTCAATTTGGCTCATTTAACAGTCAATTTCATGTAGTTCTTGGTCAACTTGGTGAAGTTCTCGGTCAATTTCATTATGTTGTCAGTCAAATTCACTCAATTCTTGGCCATTTTCACTAAATTATCGATCAATTTCACAATGTCTTTATTCAATATCACGTAATTCTCGATCAATTTCATTATGTTCTCAGTCAATTTCGTTGATTTTGTCAATCAATTTCACTCAATTCTCAACCATTTTCATTCATTTTTCGGTTAATTACATTTAGGTCTCGGTCAATTTGGTGAAGTTCTTGGTCAATTTCATACAGTTCTCGATCAATTTCACAATGTCCTTATAAATATCATACAGTTATCAGTCAATTTCACAATGTACTTATTAAATATCACGTAGTTATTGGTCAATTTCATTATATTCTCGGCCATTTTTACTCAATTATTGGCATTTTTTACTTAATTCTTAGTCAATTTGACTCATTTCTCGGTCAATTTCACTCAATTCTCAGCCATTATCACTCAATTTCTATTGTTTCCTTTTATGTGGTCCACTTGATTCCGCTGACATAACAAATGAGCAGTGTGGATAAGTCACATACATCATGATGGGCCCCAGCCAAAAACTGAGGTAAATTCAATGCTCAGAGGGTGGCGACACCACCGTCAAACAGACTAGGGGGGTGACACCACTGGCAAAATAACTCGGTCAATTTCACCAAGTTCTCGATCAATTTCATGAAGTTCTCGGTCAATTTCACCAAGTTATCTATCAATTTCACCCTGTTCTCGGTTAATTTCATTCAATTCTTGGTCAATTTCATGAAGTTCTCAACTACTTTCATAATTTTCTCGATTAATTTCATGAAGTTGTCAATCGTATCAATGAAGTTCTCGGTCAATTTCACTCGGTTCTCGGTTAATTTTACTAAGTCTCGGTCATTTTCACGAAGTTCTCGATCTTTTTAGGAAGTTCTTGTTCAATTTCATGAGTTCTCGATCAGTTTCATGAAGTTCTCGGTCAATTTCATGAAGTTCTCGGTCAATTCCATGAAGTTTTCGGTTGATTTGTAAAGTTCTCGGTCAATTTCACGCACTATCGTTCAATTTTACTCAGTTCTCAGTCAATTTTAAGAAGTCATCAGTTAATTTCACTCATTTCTCAGTCAATTTCATGAAGTTCTTGGTCAATTTCATGAATTTCTCGTTCAATTTCACGAAGTTCTCGGTTATTTTCACACAGTTCTTGATCAATTTCATGAAGTTCTCATTTAATTTCACGAGGTTGTTGGTCAATTTTATGAAGTTCTCATTCAATTTCACGAAATTCTCAATCAATTTCACAAAGTTCTCAATCAATTTCATGAAGTTCTCGGTCAATTTCCAAGTTGTATGAATGGTTGAAGGGATATTAAAGTTAAAGGGGCCTCGAAATGACTTATTTATTATATCCACACCGTTCATCCATTTGTAGAGATCATTTTATACCATGAGCAAAAAATGAATCATATCTAAAGCTCAAATAGACCACACTAGAAATAAAAGTGGGGATAATGATTTTCACTGTTAAAACATTTGCAAGTCCCACCATAGCATTTATTTTCCATCTAATCTGTTCATAAGGTCAAAAAGACTTGGATGAAGAGGAAAAACAAATATCATATTGATCCAAAACTTCTGTAACCCCAAAAGCGTTTCAATTGTAGACGTTCAATTCCTCACTGCTTTTTGCAGAGTGGTCCACTTGATCTTTAGATATGTGTTATTTTTCAACTCAAGCCTTACAAGGAGCTCACCAAATGGATAGACGGTTTGGATATAACATATATGTAAGTGCTTATACTCAATTGTCAAATTTCGTAGTCCTGAAAGGATCGCAAGCTCTCAAGAAGATTCTCTTCAACAACTCATGAAGATATATCATTAACTCGATCAAGCATCTTAGGGAAGACTCAACATCTTAAGTCGTTAAAGTACATGGTTCAAAGATCGAAACACTCCGTATGAGTCAACCATCAGGTGGTATAATCTTAGATTCACCTTAGGTTAGGTGTATTTTTTCATAGCGTCTTAATGATCATATTTTATATTCAAATACACTCAAGTTAGGCCAGCCCAACATTTGGTTTGGCCAGCCTAACTATCTTCGAATAACCCTACAGGTTTCGGGCAAGTTTATAAATTGAACAAGATTTTTCGCAGCATGTTCGACCAGTCGGGACTCGCTCGGTCAAGTTTCCAGCAAAGGCATGTTTTTAGATTTCAGGCACATTAGGCAACTGAACTGGAGATTCGACCAGCCAAACTTAGACTTGGGCTAGCTGAATTTTTAAAATATCTTATCCTGTGAAATTCGAAGATCTGTTGGAATGAAATCGATGGAATCCGACTAGCCGAACCAATACTCGGGCTAACCGAATTTCCAAATCCTTTGGCTATAAATAGAGGGCTTCTATCATTCTTTTACACAACAAAAGTTAATAATAAAGTTCATCTTTTCAAGTGAGAAAGTCAGGCACCTCTTAAGCTTTTTGAGCATAATACTAATATTATGTTTTAGCTTATTTTAATTCTCTTTCTCAAGTTGCTTTAACTATTTTTAATAGAGTAATCAAAACTCTCCTTGAGATATAGAAAATTGAATTTGCAATACTTAGGGTATTTGTTTTATATTGAATACTTTATAGATCCCTATATTCTTTTGGGTTGAACTCATACACGACTTCATCAATATCCCAAGAAGAAGATTGTTACATTCAAGCTACATCTACGACTTCGACTCGCTAATTGAAGATAATTATTGATTTACTTTTATTTCAGTTTGGGTTTTTCTGAGATAGCCCGAAAATCTCAGCGAGTTTGTTTGTGGTGATCTCGTGAAAATCACAAAGTGAGTTTTGTTGTGATAGCCTGTGAAAATTACAATAACTGTATCATGTTGTTAAGGTGATCTTGAGAAAACCTTAAGATAGTGAAAGACAAAATTACGAGTGTAGTAGTTTTAGGAGTGGAGTAGGTTTGTGTTTATGCACCGAACCACTATAATTACTTTGTGCATTGTGGTGATTACTTTTGTTACTTGTATGCCTATTTTGTGTTTCATTTGCTCTTACTAAAGTTTGATATTTTGATTTCAAAGTCATCGTGAAATAAGGTTATCTTGCCCAAATCTTTTAGGTGAAGGTTGTACTACAAACTATTTGATATTAAGAATTCAATACTATAAGCAATAAAGTTTATTTGATTTATTATTCCGCATTATATCAAAATATTTGACATAGTCCTAATTCCCCCCCCCCCAGGACATCTATAGCTCGTCCTTTCAAGTGGTATCAGAGAGAAGTTGCTCTTTTGGGATTAACTTCATAGAGCTAGATCCAAAGCTATTGGAATGTTAAATTTCGATAGTCTATCCATTTCCACGCCACCTCCCTTCGATGGCTCAAACTATTCTTATTGGAAAACAAGGATGAGGATCTTCCTCATGTCCATTGATGAAAGTGTGTGGCAAGCCACCATGACCCAATGGATCCCTCTAATGATGGAAGTAGTAGCTAAAAATGGAATTATGCTCATGAAAAAAATCGCCAATACTTTTTTAACAACAGTTTAGAAAGGTGAAAGTAATGCTAATGCAAAAGCCCTTAATGTTATTACTTGTGATCTATCACTAGATGAATTCAAAACAATCATTTCTTGTGATACAACAAAACAAGCATAGGACATTCTCAAAATAACACATGAAGGGAATAACATTGTCAAAAAGTCTAAGATTCAAATCCTTACAACAAAGTTTGAGGAAATCCGTATGGAAGAAAATGAGTCATTCATGGATTTCTATACTAAACTAAATATCATTGTTAACTCTATGTGGGGTCTTAGAGAAAAAGTGTTATGCCCCAGACTCAGAAACTGGGCTTACAAAATTCTCGATCACCGAATCTGACGCCGATAGCCTCCGTAGTACCCCATTCTTAGCTCTTGGCATCCATATACCAAGTTCCAATCCTGGGATCCTAAAAGGAGGATTTTTGATATACATTTATCTCGTAAGAAGCATAACCATAAGCATAACCCACAACAACAACAACAACAAGAAACATCACCACATATCCACTATAATTAAAAAACTTTAAGTACAATGCATAAGGAAAATACAATATCAATATCAAAAGCTCCAAAAGATAGTTGCACACTCCAATTTCAATGCTGCTGCGGCGTCCTAGCGTCACCTGCACGCAACGACCATGCATAAGCTTATAGAAAGCTTAGAGGGTGGTGTAAGTGTGTGCACAAGGTATATGCCAAGAATGTAATATCAGAGTAATACAGAATCTGCTGGTAAGTCCATGAATGCTATTAACCGTACCATGGCAATGAAATGCATGGCCTACATGGCCAAATGACATATGTGAGATGCAACTCAAGCATACCGGTCCTCATCTGAATCCATATAACCATACAACTCATCTCTGTAATATCACCGGGGTCTAGTACACTCTACACCAGATTGTCGCCCCAACTGGACATGCAACCATGCAAGTGGAAAAGACCTCACTATCTGTCGGCCAGTGGTCAGCCAATATTTACCCTGTATATCGATAGCAGACCCATTTACGAGCTGGTCAAACTCAGCCTAGCTTTGTCTCCTACCCTTGGGCGGATAAGGCCACACCCCCTTCCAATTGATCACGACATAGTGGAAGACGCGACTAATGGTATTCGACACTCGTGCGCTATACATTTACTCGGTCTCGACATTAAAGCATCCTCTTGATACCATAGGGGTTTTGGGACTTTCACCCAGGGACATCCATAGCGCCCCAATGCTAGAAATAAGAATTTTTGGTATCCAATCTTGCCATCCATGATACGCCTATAGAGGCCACTGCCTTGATATTGCTAGGACATATAGTAATCGAATCATACAATGTAAGGTACATCAACCATACTATCCAATCATATAACAATCTTATGTGTACCGTGTGCTCATGTGGGGCGACTCCGTCTATCAAGGAGTCCCATAAACAATCTGCCCAATGGCATATGCTATGATCAGTCACTACTCATATCAAGTATACAAATGATGCGTATGGGCATGTATCATGATGTTATGTTAGCACATACTCAGTGAGTCGTACTAGATAAATCATACTATCATGGCTATAAATAAATAATCAGCCTATACACATGGCAATCTCTACAGAGGGATGGTGAATCTAATTATCAAGATCAGTCATCAACAGTGGATATACCAAATCTGATGCCACATATTCATCCATCTACAACAAGGGTGAAAAGCACAATAAGTGGGCTTCCTTACCCACCCTATTATAAAGTCAGCTGGGCTACCAATGGGGTCCAATAGGTACAAATGGGCTAGCATTAATGGGGGCCCAATATTTTGGGGTTAGCCCATTATGAATAGATGGCTCATACTAATACCAATGGGGCCTAGTAAGTTGGGTTAGCCCAAAAAGGTAAGATGGTCATGGGCTTAATAATGGGCCCTAGGGAGATGTACAACGGGGACATTTAACCACCGTTTACAATGTGGGTATTTAACCACCATTGCTCCCAAGGTGTGGCCCATTAGAATCTATCTTATAATGGGGTCCATGGTCGTAATACTTACTAGGAATGGATGATCATCATAAATGTTATCACATACATCATGGTGAAATCACACATCATAATTAGGCCTCATCACATAGGCCTCATATGCACCACAATGGGCCTCACACAAGGGCCTTATTTACATCACGTTGGGCCTCACCACATGGGCCTCATATGCATCACATTAGGCCTCACACAAAGGCCACATATACATCACATTAGACCTCACCACACGGGCCTCATATATATGACATTGGGCCTCATCATATGGGCCTCACCTACATCACATTGGGCCTCATCATATGCGCCTCACATACATCATATTGGTCCTTATGGGGCAACCCATATGCTCCAAAAAATAAATGGACAACTTGAATATAGAACATATATAACATGGAGGGCCCACAACCTAGCACGAAGTGGATAAAATAAATGAGAGGGAGAGAGAATGTGATGGGATGAAAGGGATGGGATTTGTGTAAGATAAGGATGGGTGTGTGTAAGAAAGGGATGGGTGGAGAGAGAGAGAGAGAGTTGACTTTGGGGATGGTTTGTGTAAGAGAGGGATGGGTTGTGTAAGGCCCGTATCCTAGTCTGTACCATTCTTTAGACTCTCGCGATCGACCCGGTCAAATTTCAGTAACTCGCGACCTGTAACCAGCGTTTACACATGACCCTAAGTCACATCCCGAAGATCTGAGTTGGCTCGACCTGAAACTTGTATCCTAGCGACCGCATCATCGCCGCATTTCGCGCGTCCATGCGACACGCAGGCCAAGAGATGTGGGCCCGCATTTATTTTGAGAAAATGCCGTGCATTTTACAAAACCTAAGAGAATCTCTACCAAACATCACATCAATCAAAGTACACAACCCATCAAGTCAAGTACTTTATCCCATCCCCAAGTACACAACCCATCCCCAAAGTTAACTCTTTCTCTCTCCACCCATCCCTTCCTCACACCCATCACCCATCACTCCTCTCTCTCATTTCTCACTCTTTCCAAGCAACTCCCAAGAGAGAGAGAGCCAACGTCCAAGCTTTCCATGAGAAGAGCTAGGTGTGGCCCACTTCCTACCCCTCAATCCTCACCATCCAACCCTTTAACTCTCATCATCCTCCATTAAAGAGGAAGGTTAGGAGCTTGGGAGATCAAGGAGCCTAGAAGATTTGCAATCGGTGGGTGAACAACCATTGAATTTCATTTGAGGGCCCACTTATGATGAGACCCACTTTAATGTATGTGATCTAGGAGGGTCCCATAGTGGCGGGGTCCCTCCACTACACCATCTTTCTCTCTATCTCTCTTTCTCTCCCTCTCTTTCATTTATTGATGGTGATGTGGCCATGTGGCCCACCCGGATGGATCCCACCATGATGAATGTATTTTATCCATGTCGTCTGCCGAGTGGTCTCACCTGGAGCCCATTTGGATAGGCCAGATTGGAGGAAACACACAAATATCAACTGATCCGAAACTTGTGGGCCATGCCGATGTGGACCCCACCATGAGATGTATGTATTTCTCTTGTTATCCATCTGTTTGATTCAGACCGTCCAACGGTCTGGATGTGGGTGAGATCCACCATGATTTATGTATTTTGGGCCCACCATCCATCTGGTATGTTGTTGGAACACGTCAGTAATTTTGTGGCCCACCATGGGGCGTGTGAGATCCCACGAGGTATATATTATATCCTGGACCGTTTGTCAAATGGACGTCCAGGGCTGGACGTCTAAGTAGATCAGATTATAATATATAATATAATATAATATATTTATATTCATGTATATCTGGTGGGCCCCACGTGGGACCCACCTACTTAGACGTTGGATGGCTGGTGTACACCAGCCATCTAGCCGCTATATATAGCATCAACAGCCCTGTGGGCTCCTAGATGTATGTGTCTTCCACGTTGTCTATCCATCCTAACCGCCCAGTGATTTGGACGTGCTGGTGGGCCCCTCCATGATGGGCAGTGTTGTTGGGCCCCCATGATGTATGTGTTGTATTTGCACACCGTCCATCTAGGCAGTGCTACGTGGGCCTGCATGATGCATGTGTTGTACATAAACGCCATCCATCTGGACGGTGCGGCGTGGGCCCTCCCTGATGTATGTGCTGTGTATGCACACCATCGATCTAGATGGCGCTGTGTCATGCCCCAGATTCAGTGACCGGAACTCACAAGAATCCCGATAGCCGATTTCCGTGCCAACAGCCTCCATAGTACCCCATTCTCGGCTCCTGGCACCCATTCATCAGGTTCCAATCCTGGGATCCCATAAGGAGGATTTCTATAACATAATTCGATCCATAAAGAGCATACCCAAGATCATAACATAGTAACCACATATAATAACTACAGGAACAACATTACAAAATCCACTAAGAATTTAAACTTTTATAAGATACAATGCGCAAAGGGAAATAAAAAGAACTATATAGAGGCAATCTCTGAAAGGTCCTCGACAAGCTCCTAGCTCCTCCTCAGCTACGGCTACTACCTAGAATCTCTTGCACGCATCAATCGTGCATAAGCTTATAGAAAGCTTAGAGGGCGGTGTAAGCGTGTAGTATCAGTGCTAGGAAGGCAATATCAGAGAATGTAGAATGCGACATGAACCAGGAATATCATTGATGCCAACAGCCATTCCAAGGCTAAGCTATACTAAGCATGAATGCAATAAGATGTACTAAGGTTATGCAATGCAATATATGAGTACTGGGCGCCATACCAAGGTAATGCACAAGAGGCCTACATATCCAATGCCATATGCAAAGTACAATGTAATCATGCCAGTCCTCATATCTAGCCCACATATCCATACAGTTCCATTCTAGGGAAACCACCAGGGTCAAATACACTGCCAGCCGACTACCGCTTTCCTAGCCGCATAGTCTAACAAGCATAAGAGATCTCACTACCCACTTGTGGACAACCAAACACCAGAAAGACTCGATCGTAGTGGACCCATTCATGAGCTAGTCAAACTCAACCTATCTATTGCACCCCCCCCCCCCCCCACTTAGCCGGGTAAGGCCACACCCTACCTCAACTGACCACGCTACAGTAAGAGTCACGGCCTAATGGTATAAGGCACTTGGATGCTCATGTTTTCCACTCGGACTCGGCTTTGAGGCGTCTCCTAGTACCATGAAGGTTTAGGGGCTTTCACCCAAGCACATCCTAAGTGCCCTAAATGCTTGAGTAACATTTCCCGTGTCCAAATCTATCCATCCACGATATGCCTATGGAGGCTACGGCCCTGATGAAGCAAGGGTGAATATCTACATGCTATGTAATGCCAGATGCATGAATCACACAATCAACCATGCATCATTCCCAAGCATCTAACATGCTCAGGAGGGGAAGACTCCATCCCTCAGGGAAATATGAAAATATCCTGCTCAATGACACAACCATGACCAATCACATCTCAACCAAGCATGCATATGATGCGTATGGGAGTGGATCATGAAGATGAACAAAGATGACAATGTGGTGAAGATGTACTTTCCTCCTAACCAAGTAGGGTATAGGTACTTAGACAATTTTCCATAAGAAATACAATCTCAAGTGGGGGCCCAATAGCCTGGGGTAGCCCATGAGACTAGATAGAAAATGACATGAGCCTAAATAATAATAATGGGCCTAGCAATAGTCTATAGTGGACCTTTAACCACCCATAGAAGTAAGAATGGGCCTAATAAGGGTCTAGAGGGGTACACCAATGTGGGCATTCAACTACTATTATCCCCTGATGTAACGCCCTAAATTTCGAGGGTCGAGTAAGGCTCTACTCCTGAGATCCAGCACATCACTTATGCATTATGGATAATGATGTTTAGATTTCGTCCATACAAATGAGTTAAACATGAGTGAGATTATACTAAAAACATCATATCATACTCAGGATATAATTAAACTAAACATGCGGAAGTCTAAAGTATATGTATTTAAGTAAGTATTTCACAACCTCCAAAGTATTATAATGTAACTGGGCTGAACATATACATGTATTGTTTTAAAATATATAAAATGTGGAAATGTAAGGTATCCATCTAAACCAAAAGTCTCAGTGTTCCCCGTGTATTAGCACGAACTCTACATGGACCCGCCTGAGAGCTGACAGTAGGAGAACTCCTCCTCCTCGTCCATGATGTCCTGCTCCGCCACATAGACTTCATCAACACCTGCATCTAAACCAAAGTCTGGTTGGTGTTTTAAAACACCATCCCAGAGTAGGAGTGAGTGATCAACTCAGTGGTACTATAAGGTAAAAGTTAACATGTTATCAAGTCAATCAAGTAGTAATGATAAAGCAACATAACAATCATTTCCAAACTATTGTTAATGCAGGAATGAAGTGCAAGTAATGATGCACGCCCTCACATCAAAGCTCCCTCAACAAGCGACAACGACACCAATATCGTATATGATAACACTGCCTCTTATGCGACTTCCATGCCTTTAAAGCACGTCCTAACTATTGCAGTGCAATGCATGGTCATGTTAGCCCAGTAGTTAATTAAGCTTATTCATACAGCAGATTTGGGAAGCTAGGGTACCTCTCTTTTATATCATTGACCCGAACCCAAGGATCTATCTAAGTTTGTCACTCCTAGTCAAGCACATATAATAGGTAAGTTGTAGGGTCATTGCTCCCAATGAAAAGTAATCGATAGGTAAATTCAAAGTTTATACTCACGGTCACTACAGGGTGGCTAATCACCTTGGCATAAGCCAACAACTTGAACACGGTGTCCCATACCACCATGCCCGGCTTACGAGTCTGAGTTGCTCATTGGTCTCTACGGGGAGGCTCATCACCCTAGCGTAGGCCGACAGCTCAAACACGGTGACTCATACCACCATGCCTGGCTCATGAGTCTTAGCGGATCGTGGTACCATGGTTAAAGTGGGCCTTTACATCGGAGAGGGGTACCTTAAATTCAAGCAGTAGTGTCCATACATGGTAAATGTACAATAGGCCGATCGATTTGTTAGGCAAGTTTGATTGGTGTGGGCACACGCTGACTTAATCGACATAGAGAGCATAAGCACCCCTCGTGGCCTAACCACTGTCGATAATCATCGTGCAACCCAAATTCGTCAAGTATACCCAATGTGGCGAGACTAATTTGGCCACTCGAACAAGGACGTTTACCGATTACTTGGGCTACGTTGTAGCCCCAATCTTACTCTAATACAGGAAGTAAACACGTGATAATCGAGTTAACATTTAACAAACAATCCAAATAAATTTCTCATTTGAGCATTTCATCAAACACCTTAAACCTAATATCAAACACTTGCACTTTATCCCAATTTGCGTAATGGTAAATATGATCACTTGAAAGAAGTCATACATATGAATAAGCTAACTAAGAATCCTATCTTAATACTCTTAACAAATACAAATCATCATCAATTTCTCATTCAGGCAATTCATCAAACACTTAGACTATACTTCACCAAATGTGTAGGCTAGGTTAGTTAAAACATATATTTCAACAAATCCTTATGCAGTGAGGTTAGCATGCATATGACAACGATGAATTATAGATTAGTAGTCATGGCAAACACAAATCATATTTACAAGGTCATTCAAACATTTCAACAAATACATGTAATACATCTTTTGTTCAATATAGTTCATACATGCATATTATATCAAAAACGGCATATCTAAGGCAATATGGCAGCAATCAAGTCAAACATAAATCATTATCTGGCATTGAAAGCATTAATAACCATAACCTAAGCATTTATAGTCCGCACCTTTTGTCGGAATACTCGATTCGGACTCGATTCGAATTCTACGTTCCCGAAATCGGAACGTCGGGCACCTAAATATTGTACATGGTTTATTAGTTTGACAAACAACTATTCTGGATCTCAACTACGGTATTAGGGTTAGGATTTCTTACCCAAATCATAGCCGAAACAGATCATGTAGCATAACGGGAAAGTGATTTGGTGCGTGGAGTCGTGGGAGAGAATCACTGCAACAATCTCCCAGAAACCTTCTTCTCCCTTTCTTCTTTTCTCTCCTTTTCTCACTCTCTCCCTTAGGGTTTTTAGAAAATTTGTATATGAGAGAGGTGGGGTGGTATAAGGGCCATATATAAGCCCAGAAGTGATGCAAATGGCCCCACGACCACTATATACATGGGTTATACCCTTTAGGCAGTTGTTTTTGACAACAGGGCTCACAGGGAGGCCCACTACTCACCTACGTCATAGGGTAAGTTCTCTAGCAATGGATCTATGCTAGGATATGATTTTGGTGTGATCGGATAAACTGATCGACCGTGGACGACCCGTGTCAAGTCAACGATCATACTTACTCGATCGGGGCCACAAGCATACGGATATGTATAGGAAAATTTCCTTTTTCCATTGGTGAAGTTTGGTCAGAAATTGACTGTCCAGAATCCTCAATTTCACGTATGAGCGAATGGCCCAATTCACTTAAGTTTCAATACATTTTCTAAAGATATTTGCATTTCTCACACACTTTGTTCAGGGCTCAAGTTGTGCAGTTTTGGACACCATCTGGGCTTGATTTCTACGATGGTTGTCAAGCCCAATAAGACGGACATAATCCTATAGTTTGGCGATCATCGTATTTGCAACGTACGGTGTAGGTCCGATATGAAATTTCAATATACTCCTTAGAGCGATAGGCTCTTGGGATTTCTCCTAAGTTTTTAAAGGACGTCGAGTCAGTGGTATTAATGGTTTTGGGTCTTACCATTTGTGAAAATGGTGGTTCGAGTTAAATCCACCAATTGTTTAGTTTAGCACTTAACCAATTTTTGCCTAAATTACGACTAGGTACAGTCCTTGGGTATTTCTGCCTGAGGTGGTACTCGGGTCTTTATACGGATTTTTTCGAGACATTACAATATACCGCCCTTAAAGAAAAATTTTATCCCCGAAATTAGTACATTTTCGTACTCCTCGAGGATCTGAGGGTAGCTCTTACGAACTTCAATTTCCATTTCCCAAGTAGCCTCTTCCTCAGTGTGGTGTGTCCATAACACTTTCACGAGCGGGATCACTTTGCTGTGTAGCACTTGTTCCTTCCTATCTAGAACACGCGTTGGTCATAGTACATAGGTAGCATCTTCACTTACCTGTACTTGCTCCCATTTAATAATATGGGTAGGGTCAGGAACATATTTCTTCAACATCGATACATGAAATACATTGTGCACACCTACAAGTGGTGTGGGCAAGGCGAGATGGTATACCACCACACCTACTCGGTTTAAAATATAGAATGGGCCAATGAATCATAGCGTAAGTTTTCCTTTCTTATCAAAATGAAAGACTCCCTTCATTGGAGAAACCTTAAGGAATACATTGTCCCCAACATCAAATTCCAGCTGTCGTCGTCTCGTATTGGTGTAACTCTTCTGTCCACTCTGGATTGTAAGAGGTTAATGCCTGATAATAACAATCTTCTCTGAGGTTGCCTGAACCAAATATAGGCCAACCAAACTCTTCTCGCCAACTTCTGCTCAACAATGTGGAGCTCGACATGGGCATCCATACAGGGCTTCATAAGGAGCCATGCCAATGCTTGCTTGGAAGATGTTGTTATAAGCAAACTCGGCGTAGGGGAGATAGTAATCCCAACTGCCCTTGAAATCAAGCACGCATGCTCGCAACATGTCTTCGAGTATCTGATTTACCCGTTCCGTCTACCCATTGGTCTATGGGTGGAACACGGTACTGAAATTCAGTTTCACTCACATTACTTCTTGGATTTGAGTCCAGAAAATAGACGTGAATCGTGTCTTGGTCCGACACAATTTCTATAGGAATTCCATGCAGTTGTACTATCTCTTTAATGTATAGCTTGGCCAGGTCATCTGCCCAATTAGAAACTCTAATCAAGAGGAAATGAGCCGATTTCGTCAATCGGTCCACAATCACCCAAATGGAGTCATGTCCCTTTCTCATCTTGGGTAACCTGGAAATGAAATCCATGGATATGAAATCTCACTTCCACTCGGCTATGGTCATGGGCTGAAGTAAACCAGGGGGTCGACGATGTTCGGCCTTGACTTGCTGGCATGTGAGACATTGGGATACAAAGTCTGCTATTTGGGCCTTCATGTTATCCCACCAGTACGAACGCAACATGTCTCGATACATTTTTTGTACTGCCCGGATGCATTGCTAAATTTGAGTTGTAGGCGGCCTCTAGAACTTCTGTCCTCAAGTCATGGAGATTCGGGACGTATAGGTGGCAACGATATCGCGAACATCCATCTGAGCCAACCCTCCATTCAGATTCTTCACTGTCACTTGCACATTCTCTCATCTTCACCAACAGTTCATCTTCTTTCTGAGTCACAATGATTCGGTCATCAATAAGTGGTTGCACGTGGATGTGTGCGACGGTCTCGAATAGCTCCTCCACTGTCACCTTCTATTCAAAATCTCACATGAATTCTACCATATTCCACTCTTCTATCATCAGTGGGGCTACAAATTCTATTATTTTCTTACGGCTCAATGCATCGGGCATAAGGTTGGCCTTGCTAGGATGGTAGGAGATCTCAAACTCAAAGTCTTTCGAGGTCTCCATCCAATGTCGTTGCCTCATATTCAGGTCCCTCTGTGTAAAAATGTACTCGAAGATTTTGTGGTTGTAAAAGAGCTCGAACTCCTCTCCATAGAGGTAATGTCTCGAGGCTTTAATGTGAAGATGACTATCGCCAATTATAGGTTGTGAGTGGGGTAGTTTTCTTCATGTTTCCTCAACTGTCGTGAGTCATAGGCAATCACCTTATCTTTCTGCGTAAGTACACATCCCAAACTGACACGAGAGGCGTCAGTGTATATAGTATATTTGACCCCTTGCTCTGGCAGTACTAGCACAGGTGCAGACATCAGCTTATCTATTAATTCCAGAAAGGCTGCTTCTGCTTTCTTATTCCAAGCAAACTTAAGATCTTTCCGAGTGAGTTGTGACAACGATCGGGCTATCTTGGAGAAATCCTTAATGAATCGGTGATAATAGCCGGCAAGTTCGAGGAAGCTCCTCACTTCTGTCACTGAACCGGGCTGCTCCCAGTCTTGTACCATAGTTACCTTGGCAAGGTCTATGGTGATTCCTTCTTTGGAAACCACGTGTCCTAAGAACTTGACTTCTTCCTTCCAGAAGTCGCATTTTCGGTACTGTGCAAATAGTCGGTTCTGCCTAAGAGTATCAAGGACTACTCGCATGTATTCTTCGTGATCCTTTCGACTCTTGGAGTATATCAAAATGTCATCTATAAATATGATGATAAATTGGTACAGATATGGCCAAAATACCCAGTTCATGAGATCCATGAATATGGCCGGTGCATTTGTAAGTCCAAATGGCATCACGAGGAATTCATAGTGTCCGAAACTGGTCCTGAAAGCTGTTTTCTGCACGTTTTCATTCTTGACGCACAACTGATGATACGTGGACTATAAGTCTATTTTAGAGAAATACTGCGCCCCCTTCAATTGGTCAAATAGGTCATCTATCTTGAGCAGAGGACACTTGTTCTTCACTGTGACATGGTTTAACCCGTGATAATCTATACACAACCATAGCGATCCATCCCTCTTTTTCACAAATAACACAGGTGCTCCCCAAGGAGATATTGTAAGATCCGTATCCTAACCGTACCGTTCCTTAAGCCTCCACGGTCCTCCCGGTCAAATTTCGATGACCTGCGATCTATTATCGGCGTTTGTGCGCGATCGTGAGTCGTGTCCCATATATCAGAGTCGGATCGACTCAAAACTTATATCCTTGCGACTGCGCCATCGCCACGGTTCTGACACTGCATATTACATAACAAGGCGAGACCCGGTCCAGGAGATGTGGGCTCGCATTTAGTTCGAGGAAAAATGCCGCAAGTTACAATACCGAGAGAATCTCTACAATAGGTCAAATCAATCAAGTACATGTCACTTTACCCAAAAGTAACCCAAAGTCAACTCTCCCTCTCTTCACCCATCCCTTTTCAAGTACACCCATCACTCACCCCATCACTCACCCATCCCTCTCTTTCTTACATCCTCTCTCTCTCTCTCATCTCTCTCTCATTTTTTCTCTCCCAAGCACCATGAGAGCACCCCATGTCCATGGCTCTCCATGAGAGGAGCTTTGTGTGGCCCACTCCCTACCATCTAATCCAATCCTTCAAAGCTGATCTCAACCGTTGAATCACACCCATTTGAGCTCTAGATCGCATTGACGGAAGAAAGAAGAGGAGATCTTAGGTGGGTGTTTTGTTTTTTTGTTTTGATTTGATGATTAGACGGCCCACATATGGTGGGACCCATCTTGATGTATGTTTTGGTATTTAAGAGGGACCCATAGTGGCAGGGTCCCTCCATCATCCGATCTCTCTCACTCTCTTCTCTCTCTCTCTCTCTCTCTCTCTCTCTTCTCTTTCTTCTTCCGCTTGTGATGATATGTGGCCCACCTGATCCAGACCATTCGATCATGAGACCCACCTTGCTGTCGGATTTTTGGCAGGCCTTGGATGAAGGGACTTACAAATATTAGTTTGATCCACTAGGAGGGCCGGGACCCACTGTGATGAATGCATCTCATTCATACCGTCCATCTGTGAAGGCTGCTAGACTGACGTTCAGCAGCTGTGGGACCGTGAGGTATATGTTACCTCCACATCATCCGTCCACCTGGGACGTGTGGACCCCACCTGGATGTATGTTTCATCCTATCGTCCATCACCTGGATGGTAGCAGCAATGCAATACCAGCTGTCTAGCTGATGGGCCACATGTAGTGGGACCCAATCCTAATGTATCTGTTGTATCCCCTTAATCAGAGATGGGATCCACTGTGATTTATTTGTTTTAGCCGCACCATCCAGATTGCTGGACGGTGGGATACACCATGATGCTTGTGTTCTAGCCACATTGTTCATCTGCTTTGGCAGCTGTGGGCCCACCCCACACGTTCTGCATGTGTGAGGGGTGGGGGCCATCCTTGTTTGTGTACGCTACATCCAGACCGTCCAGCGGTCTGGACGTGATCGTGGCCCACCTGGCATGAATGGATGGACAGCAGGGACCACAGCTATGAAGCTGTGGTATTGACATTAGCAAACTCTGTGGGGCCGTACGTGATATATCCAAGCTGCCCAGCAACGTGGCCCCACATGCACGTGTGGACTCCACCGTGATGTACCTGTTTCTCCATGCCGTCCATCTGCAAAGGACGTGGGCCCCCTGGTGTGTTTGTTGCATCAACACCGATCGTCTATTTTGTCGTATGGTGCTATGCACCTTGATGTATTTGCTTCATCCACACCGTCCAGATGATCTGAACGGTGCTGGACCATTTGCACAGCGCTGTGGGGCCCTGATGTATGTACTCTAACCACGCCATTCGTCAAGGGTACTATTGGACTGATGTCCAGCAGCTGTAGGATGCAGTAAAGCAGAGATGTATGTGTTATATCTAAGTCGTCCGTCCGTTCTGGACGGGTGGGCTCATAATGATGTGTTGTATCTGCACACCGTCCATCCGTTTAACTGGGACGGGCAAAATCTTTGAGTACCCACCTCGCATGTATTATCAGCGCCGTTCGTCTATGATGCGGACCCCACAGTGATGTATCTGTCTTATCTACGTCGTCCAACAGATGTGGGGCCCACGTGATGCATGTGTTTTATCCACACCGTCCAGATAAGATATGTGGGACGGTGCTGGACCTCATTGATGTAAGTGTTGCATCCTCACCATCCAAATGGACTGGATGTGGGACCACCAATGATGTTTGTGACTGTCCATTGAACACCGGGACCCGTCAAAATGTTTGTGGTTTATGCGTGCGGTCCATGAGGCCTACCTTGATGTATGTTTTATATTCGTGCTGGCCATTCTTGGTAGGGCCCATTTAATGATGTATGAGGCCCACCATGTGTATTATGTACACACAACGACCATCCAATTCAGATAGAATGAGGGTCATGGGCCCCATTGCTTTGTAAGTGTAAGACCCGTGTCCTAATCCGTACCATTCCGTTGGCTTCCGCGGTTCTTACGGTCAAATTTCGGCAACCTTCGCACCATATCCGACGTTTGCGCGCGATCTTAAGCCAAGTCCCGCACACCGACGTCAGCTCGATCCGAAACTTATGTCTTGGCGATCGCGTCGTCGCCGCGGTTCCAACGCCGCAACTTGCGCACCGAACCGATACCCAGGCAAGAAGATGCCGATCAGCGTTTATTCTGAAGAAACACCGCGCGTTGCGGATTTCGAGGGAATCTCTACACAATTAGTCTCATCAATCAACCATAAATGCAACCATACCTCAAGTTCAACAACGCATCCCTCTTTCTCCACAAAGTCAACTCTCTCTCTCTCTTCACCCATCCCTCTTTTACTCACTTTTCAAACCAACCCATGCTTCATTAATTACACCCATCACTCCATCACCTCATATCACTCCCATCCTCTCATTTTCTCTCTCATTTTCTCAAATCCCTCCAAGCAACCCAAGCCCCTCACGTCCAACACTTCTCTCCCAAACCACAAGTGTGGTCCACCTCTCATCTCTCATCCACACCATCTAAACCCCATCAACCTCCATCAAAGTTGAAGCTGAGGAGCATTGGAGTCTAAGGGACCAAGAAGAAGGAAGATAAGGTGGGTGATTTGCCATTTTTTTAAAATTTTAGGACCCACTTGTTGGTGGGACCCATTTGGATGTATGTGATTTAATCAAGAGGGCCCATAGTGGCGGGGTTCCTCTATCTCACCGTATATCTCTCTTTATCTCTCTCTTTCTTTCTTTGTAATGGTGTGGATCCCACCAATATGTGTTACATCAACCCTGTCCATCTACATCAGACGGTGAGGCCCACTCTAATACAGGTGATGATCCACACCATCCACTGTTTGGATGGACCCAATATTTTATATATATATGTGTGTGTTATATTTTGTATAATATATATATATATATATATAATATAATATAATATGTATAATATATGTATTATATGTATGCATTTGGTGGGCCACGTTCATGTGGGACCCATCACAATGTATGTGTTTGTCCACACCGTCCAGCGTCACTGGACGCTGGACAGGCGTTGCCAACTTGGAGTGTGTATACTGACAGTGGTGTATACTCACGAGCTAACCAAAAACGTTATAAAGGGAGCCTTTTGGGGTAGGCTGCCCATGCAGGCCCCACCTTGATGTATAGACACAATCCAAGCCGTCCATCCTTCTCCTCAGATCACTTTAGACGTTGAGTTGAAAAATGAGGCTGATCCCATTTTCTGGCGGGCCATACCATAGGAACTAGTGGTATTACCCTTAAAATCCACCGTGACCCTTCTATTTGCCAAAAATAGGGCGAATATTGGACTCCTTTGGTCGGTCTTGGACCAAGGAATCCAATGAATGGTGTGGATCTTGCTGATGCGGGCCCCGTCTATGAAATACCGCAGAAAAACCATTTTTTTTCAAAAAAAAAACTCAAGAGCAGCAGCAACTGCTGCCGCCCCTGACAGAACCGTGCAGGCCCTCACGGTTCAACTGTGGGTCCCACCTTGGTTCCTTTTGACCATCAACACCGTGCATTTGATGGGTACCCACGGACTGGCCGTCCACTCTAAAAATCAGCCTTATACGGAACTCATATGGACCACACCATTTAAAATCAAGTGAAGACATGCCTAAATATATAAAATCACTTGGTGGGGCCTACCGGAGTTTTGGATGTCGCTGAAACTTGGTATGGACCGTCAGTCAGGTGGGACTCACACAGTGAATGGGCTGGATTTGTGAACCACGTTTCGGTGGGCCCCACATCCGCCCCAAGGTCCAATGACCTTATAAACAGGTTGGACGTCAAGTACGCGTCACGGTGGGCTGCTGCATATGTAACCTGATCAACAGGTTAGATGAGAAATAAACATTTCGGTGGGCCCCTCCCTGACTGCGTGGCGCTGGTGAACAAGTTGGGCATAAATAAACAATTCACCGGGCCCCTAGTCCACACGACCTATCAATAGGTTGTATGGAAAATAAACATTACAGTGGGCCCATTTGTGTGGAAAATAAATATTACAGTGGGCCCTATCCAGGCCCACGTGACTTTATGAACAGATTGGATGATAAATAAATATTATAATGGGCTCTACGCTGGTCCACATGGCCTTATGAACAGTTGGTTGGAAAATAAACTTTATATTGGGCCTTAGGCTGGGTGGAAAATGAGCATTTTGGTGGGCCCCACTTATGTAAGTATTGTAAACCACACCCTCTATTAGTGTGGGCTCCATCATAATGTATGTGTTTCATCCCACTGTCTATTTTTGGAGATAATTTAAGGCCCATTATGGAGGCCCATCTTCATGCATTAGTGGTCCTTGTTGAGGCCCACCTTGATTTGTATTAGGCCCATATTACGAGGCCCACCTTGATATAGATATGGGGCTCATGTTATGTAGCCCATTCGATGTATTTGGGTCCTTGGGTCAAGGCCCAATTAGATGTACAAAAGGCCCATTACAATGTGTGATTTATGGAAGGCCATTCCTTGGGAGCAATGTTGGTTTGATGTCCACATTGAATGGATAATGTTGGTTTAATGTCCGCATTATAACTCTTCCTAAGGCCCACTGATAGGCCCATAATTATGGTAAGTAGGCCGTTTAGGGCCATCTCCATTATACCTAGAGCCCATCTCTTTATACATGTTTAGTATAGATTCATGATTCATGATCATTCGCACCATATGTATACCTGATGTGAGGAGTGACCGATCATAGCATATACCTTTGGATAGACTGTTTATGGGCTCCCTGATAGGCTGAGTTGCCTCATATAAGTGCATGGTATATACAGACTGCATGGGTGATAGTGTGATTCATGCACTTGCATTTGTGTGATTATAATTATTGTATGCCCTAGTGACATCAGGGTCATAGCCTCTACAGACACATCGTGGGTGGCTGGATTGGATACCGAAAATACTGTTTCTAGTATCGCGACGCCATAGACGTCCCTGGGTGAAAATCCCTAAACCCGATGGTACCAGAGGATGACTCCAATGTCGAGACCGAGTGGATATATGAGTGCATGAGGGCCGAATACCAGGAGGCCGCGTCTCCCACTGTGTCGTGGTCGGTTGGAAAGGAGTATGGCCTTACTCGCCCGAGGGTAGGAGGCAATACTAGGCTGAGTTTGACCAGCTCGCGAATGGGTCCGCTATCGACGTGCCGGATAGGTATTGGCAGACTATTGGCCAGGCGGATAGTGAGGTTTCTTACGCTCACTTGGACTATGCGGCTAGGAGAGCGACAGTGCCATTTGGAGTGTATCAAACCCCGGTGATTATCCAGAATGAGAACTGTACTGATACATGATGAGGATTGACATGCTTGAGTTGCATCTCGCATCGCATGGCTGTGTTATGGCCAATAGCTTTCATATCTTGCACCGCATAGCCTTGGTATGGCTGATTGCATGCATGTACTCATCGCCATGATTCCACATCACTCTGACCTTTGCATTTTAAGCACGCTTATATTGCGCACATACTCACACCACCCTCTAAGCTTTCTATAAGCTTATGCACGATTGATGCGTGCAGGTGACGCCAGGACGCAGTCGCAGCCATAGTCTCGCCGTAGTTGGACCGTGCAGACGAGCTTTGGAGTTTCTATCTTTTACACTACATTGTATTTTCCCTTTCTGTTGCATTGTACTAAAAAGTTTTTGATCATAGTGGATTTTGTGGTGGTGTTCTTGTGTTTATTGTTCGTGGGTTATGCTTTTGGTTATGCTCATTATGACTCAAACTGATGATTATAAATCCTCCTCGTAGTATCCCAGGATCGGAACCTGGTGAATGGGTGCCGGGGTCCGAGAATGGGGTTCTACGGAGGCTGTCGGTGCCGGATTCGGCGATCAGGAATTCTGTGAGCCTAGTTTTCGAGTTCGGGGCGTGACAGAAGTTGGTATCAGAGCATAACTCGGGAATAACCAAGAACAACATTACATGTCTGCTATGAATGATTAAGTCTTAAGTTCGGGTAGTCTAGCGATCTTTTATTACCGACCCTTAACGAGTGTGCCTTCAAGAGTTTTCAAAGTTGATAGGCACATTTGCTCTTTCCTGTAGGACATGGCGCGCAGGAGAGTGACTCGATCGACTCCTGCACCACCACCTGAGACTCTGGCTCCACCACCTGCGGCTCTCGCACTACCACATACGATTCCTGCTCCACCACCCGAGATTCCTCCCCCGCCTGAGGATGTCGCTCCTCTACAAGAGATTCATACTGCCCATCCTGAGGATGTTGCTCCTCTACTCGAGGCCGTGCGGATCCGGCCGTATCCGTGAGTGCTTCCCGATTGCAGCAGATGTTGCAGGCCATGGCGGCTGCACTAGGGGCAGAGCAGACACCGGTTGTTTCACCGGCCCAGGCAGAGGAGGAGCGTGTGCCCTACTTCGAGAGTTCCAATAGTTTGACCCTCGCGTTTCGGGCGAGCGAGATCCAGAGGGAGAGATGGCGCTCGACATGAAGAAGATTTTGATACCATGTCATGTACGCCCGAGCAGCGAGTTCGGTTGGTAGTTTTTCTTCTTCAGGCCGAGCACTGGTGGACCTCGGTTACCCACGTCGTAGGACGACTACGTCTGGACATGGGATGATTTTATAGATCGATTCGAGGAGCGTACTTCCTTGACCATATTCGGCGCGAGGCACGGAGTTCGAGACTGCAGTGCGAGGGGACATGACCGTGGCACGATGCGGCTCGTTTCGTGGCGCTATCGAGGTTTGCGCCATATGTGGTTGAAGATGAGGGGCGGAAGGCCCGCCGTTTCGAGAGCGGCTTACGTTACGGTCTTCGAGGCCGTGTGATTGGGCACGAGCTTCCGACCTTTCGGCTATAGTGTAGAGGGCTCAGATCTACGAGGCAGAATGAGCGGATTCCCAGCAGGTCCATGACCGGAGAGGGGACCGGAAGAGGAAGACCCCCTCCGGTAGCTCCGATCAGCAGCGTCGACGAATGCAAAGGCATAGGAACTGTCCATCCTTTCGAGTGCCAGCAGCACCTTCAACACCACCACTGAGACCATTCTCAGGTGTTTATTTCAGATGCGGTGGGATGGGGCATCGTAAGCACGAGTGTCCCCATCCTCAGCAGCAGCCTCCATGGCAGTAGCAACGATGATAGTACCTGCCACCGAGACCCCAACAGCAGGCGCAGTAGCAACAACCATAGAGGAGACATACACCTCCCCAGTAGGCCCAAGGCAGACTTTATAAAACCTAGCGGGACCCTCAGTCATCAGGAGTCGTCGACGATTCGTGCGACCAGCACCAGGGACCTCAGAGGGGATAGGCACCTCCCCAGCCAACTCAGGCTAGGTTCTACGCGGCTCAGCAGGACCCGCAGTCATCCGGAGGAGTTGTCGAGGGTATACTTCCCGTCTCTTCATGCATCGCCCGAGTATTATTTGATTATGGCGCTTCTCACTCATTCATGTCCGAGGGTTTCTGCCAATCGAATGGATTGCCGACAGAGTCTACTAGTGAGGGATTGACCGTATCGACGCCCTTGGGGAGGACCACAGTATTGGGCCGTTTCTGTTCATCTTGCCCGGTTCTTGTCGCTGATATCTTTTTGCATACGTGCTGCCGATGTCAGATTTTGATGTTATCTTGGGCATAGATTTGCTTGCCGAGTACCACGCCATCTTGGACTATTTCGCAAGGACAATCACATCTGCATAGTAGGCTTGCCGCAGTTTCAGTTTGTTGTTGAGCCCATAGGAGAGCCATTGTCTTGCTTGATGTCCTATGCCATTGAGGAGCCTATTGCCGCTTGTATTAATTAGTTGCCGATTGTCTGTGACTTCCCCGACGTATTCCAAGAGATTCGGCGGTTGTCGCCTCGTCAGCATATTGAGTTCCAGATTGATCTTGTGCCCGGTACCACGCCTATTTCAAAGGCCCTGTTTCATATGGCACCGATGGAGTTGAGGGAGCTGCAGCGTCAGTTGGACGAGTTACGTGAGTTAGGATTCATTTGTCTGAGCAATTTGCCTTGGGGAGTGCTGGTACTCTTCGTCAGGAAGAAGGATATCTTGTTAAGGCTCTGCGTGGATTATCGCGAGCTCAACCGGGTCACGATCAAGAACAAGTATCCACTCCTGAGGATAGACGACTTATTTGATTAGCTACAGGGTGCACAGTTCTTTTCGAAGATTGACCTGCATTCCGGTTATCATTAGATTGGGGTCCGAGAGGAGGACACCCCGAAGATGATTTTTAGGACGCGTTATGGTCATTTTGAGTTTTAGGTCATGTCATTTGGACTAACCAATGCACCCGCGGTCTTTATGCAGTTGATGAACGAGGTCTTTCGTCCATATCTCGATCAGTTTGTTGTGGTCTTCATCGACGACATTCTGATATATTCGAGGACCCGTGAGGACCATATGCAGCATCTAGAGATCGCCTTGCTGACCCTCCGTGCCCACCAGCTATATGCAAAGCTGGAGAAGTGTGAGTTTTGGCAGGAGGAGGTGAGATTCCTCGGTCACGTGGTGACCAGGGAGGGTGTCGCAGTAGACCCCTCGAAGGTTGAGGCAGTGCGTCAGTGGGGCCAACCCACGACTGCATCCGAGATCCGTAGTTTCCTTGGTTTAGCGAGATATTATCGGCGTTTCATTGAGGGCTTCTCCCGTATTGCAGCCCCGTTGACCAGGTTGACTCGGAAGGGCGCAGAGTTTATTTGGAGTGACGCCTGTGAGCGAGCATTTATGGAGCTGAAGGACCATCTGACGTCCGCTCCTGTCCTCACTCTTCCCTCTGGGAGTGATGGATTCGTGGTATTTACTGATGCTTCGCATATTGGATTGGGTGCTGTCCTGATGCAGCATGTTAGACCTGTAGCATTTGCGTCTCGTCAGCTCAAGGTTCATGAGTTGAACTACCCCACGCACGATTTGGAGCCGGCAACAGTCGTCTTCTCATTGAAGGTGTGGAGACACTATCTTTATGGGGTTAGGTTCGAGCTCTTCTCCGACCACAAGAGCTTGAAGTATCTATTTTCTCAGTCTGAGCTGAACATGAGACAGAGACGCTGGATGGAGCTTTTGAAGGATTATGATTTTGACCTCCAGTACCACCCAGGCAAGGCGAATGTGGTGGCGGATGCCCTTAGCTGTCAGCCACGAGGCCTGGTGGCACATATGATGATTCAGGAGTGGAAGATGCTCGAGGATATAGCAGAGTACGACTTTGATTTTGGTCTGCAGTCTTCTATCGTTCAGTTATCGAGCCTGTCGATTCAACCCTCTCTTGTCGCAAGGGTGATCGAGGCTTAGCAGACAGATGAGTCGTTACAGGATTACCGAGCAAAGGCGGCATCTGAGAGTCAGACAAATTAGCAGATTGGTGCTGATGGTGGACTTCGCTTCAAAGGCCGATTGTGTGTCCCGGATATTCCTGAGCTGCGTAGAGATCTTATAACCGAGGAACATCGATCGAGGTTTTCTATCCACCCTGGCTCGACAAAGATGTACCGTGATATGAGGAGGCAGTATTTTTGGGCAGGGATGAAGCGCCAGATTGCCAGTTTTGTGGCCGAGTGTGACACATGCTAGCGTGTCAAGGCCGATCATCAGAGACCCCCTGGTCTATTGCAGCCGTTGAGAGTCCCGATGTGGAAGTGGGAGCACGTATCCACAGATTTTATTATGGGTTTGCCGAGGACTCAGCGCGGTCATGACGCTATCTGGGTTGTCATGGACCGTGACGAAGTCGGCACATTTTCTTGCGATTCGTGTGACTTGGCCTTTGGACCGGCTTGCGAGGTTATTCCTTGAGGAGATTGTGAGGCTGCACGGCGTACCAGTCTCGATCATTTCTGATCGAGATCCGAGATTCACGTCTCAGTTTTGGAGGAGCTTTCAGAGGGCTATGGGTACTGATTTGCAGCTCAGTACCGCGTATCATCCGCGGACTGATGGCCAGACCGAGAGGGTCAACCAGATCCTTGAGGATATGCTTCGAGCCTGCGTGATTGACTTCGGTGGTAGCTGGGATGAGCATCTGCGATTGGCTGAGTTCGCATACAACAATAGCTATCAGGCGACCATTGGCATGGATCCTTTTGAGGCATTATATGGCAGACCGTGCAGATCTCCGAGTTGTTGGACCGAAGTTGGAGAGCGGCGTCTCTTAGGTCCCGAGCTTGTGCAGGAGACATCAGAGGTTATTGATATCATCAGGTAGAGGATGCGCACAGCTCAGAGCCGGCAGAAGAGTTTTGCTGATCGCCGGCGTCGTCCCTTAGAGTTTGATATAGGGGACCATGTGTATCTCAAGGTCTCGCCCATGAAGGGCATAGTTTGATTTGGAGCAAAGGGCAAGCTTGCCCCGAGATTCATAGGACCTTTTGAGATCACTGAGCGCATTGGCGCTGTGGCCTATCGGCTTGCCTTACCATCTCAGTTGTCTGGCGTCCACGACGTTTTCCACGTCTCTATGTTAAGGAAGTGTGGGTCAGACATCGTTCCTGTTATCGATTGGCAGCCGTTGGAGGTTCGTGAGGACGCTTCTTACATCGAGCAGCCAGTTCGTATCCTTGATCGGAAGGAGCAGGTCCTCCGAACCAAGGTTATTCCCTTGGTGAAGGTTCAGTGGGGTCACCATTATGTGGATGAGGCGTCTTGGGAGCGCGAGGCTGAGATTCGAGAGCGCTATCCTCATCTCTTTGATGATTGATTGTATGTTGCATGTTGTATGTTGTCTCTGATATTTATATGACGATGCCTTGCTTCCTCTTCTATTATGATTTATGTTTTCTTGTGATGATTGTTTAAATTTCGAGGACGAAATTTTTATTTGGAGGGGAGAGCTGTAAGACCCGTGTCCTAATCTGTACCATTCCGTTGGCTTCCGCGGTTCTTACGGTCAAATTTCGGCAACCTTCGCACCATATCCAACGTTTGCGCACGATCTTAAGACAGGTCCCGCACACTGACGTCAGCTCTATCTGAAACTTATGTCTTGGCGATGGCGTTGTCGCCGCGGTTCCAACGCCGTAACTTGCGCACCGAACCGATACCCAGGCAAGAAGATGCCGATCAGCGTTTATTCCGAAGAAACACCGCGCGTTGTGGATTTCGAGGGAATCTCTACACAATTAGTCCCATCAATTAACCATAAATGCAACCATACCTCAAGTTCAACAACCCATCCCTCTTTCTCCACAAAGTCAACTCTCTCTCTCTCTTCACCCATCCCTCTTTCTCCACAAAGTCAACTCTCTCTCTCTCTTCACCCATCCCTCTTTTACTCACTTTTCAAACCAACCCATGCTTCATTAATTACACCCATCACTCCACCTCATATCACTCCCATCCTCTCATTTTCTCTCTCATTTTCTCAAATCCCTCCAAGCAACCCAAGCCCCTCACGTCCAACACTTCTCTCCCAAACCACAAGTGTGGTCCACCTCTCATCTCTCGTCCACACCATCTAAACCCCATCAACCTCCATCAAAGTTGAAGCTGAGGAGCATTGGAGTCTAAGGGACCAAGAAGAAGGAAGATAAGGTGGGTGATTTGCCATTTTTTTAAAATTTTAGGACCCACTTGTTGGTGGGACCCATTTGGATGTATGTGATTTAATCAAGAGGGCCCATAGTGGCGGGGTTCCTCTATCTCACCGTATATCTCTCTCTATCTCTCTCTTTCTTTCTTTGTAATGGTGTGGATCCCACCAATATGTGTTACATCAACCCCGTCCATCTACATCAGACGGTGTGGCCCACTCTAATACAGGTGATGATCCACACCATCCACTGTTTGGATGGACCCAATGTTTTATATATATATATATATATGTTATATTTTGTATAATATATATATATAATATAATATAATATGTATAATATATGTAATATAATATATGTATTATATGTATGCATTTGGTGGGCCACGTTCATGTGGGACCCATCACAATGTATGTGTTTATCCACACCGTCCAGCGTCACTGGACGCTGGACGGGCGTTGCCAACTTGGAGTGTGTATACTGACAGTGGTGTATACTCACGAGCTAACCAAAAACGTTATAAAGGGAGCCTTTTGGGGTAGGCTGCCCATGCAGGCCCCACCTTGATGTATAGACACAATCCAAGCCGTCCATCCTTCTCCTCAGATCACTTTAGACGTTGAGTTGAAAAATAAGGCTGATCCCATTTTCTGGCGGGCCATACCATAGGAACTAGTGGTATTACCTTTAAAATCCACCGTGACCCTTCTATTTGCCAAAAATAGGGCGAATATTGGACTCCTCTGGTCGGTCTTGGACCAAGGAATCCAACGAATGGTGTGGATCTTGCTGATGCGGGCCCCGTCTATGAAATACCGCAGAAAAACCATTTAAAAAAAAAAAAAACTCAAGAGCAGCAGCAACTGCTGCCGCCCCTGACAGAACGCGCAGGCAGCGCGCTGGGCTACCTGACGGACGGACCGTGCAGGCCCTCATGGTTCAACTGTGGGTCCCACCTTGGTTCCTTTTGACCATCAACACCGTGCATTTGATGGGTACCCACGGACTGGCCGTCCACTCTAAAAATCAGCCTTATACGGAACTCATATGGACCACACCATTTAAAATCATGTGAAGACATGCCTAAATATATAAAATCACATGGTGGGGCCTACCGGAGTTTTGGATGTCGCTGAAACTTGGTATGGACCGTCAGTCAGGTGGGACTCACACAGTGAATGGGCTGGATTTGTGAACCACGTTTCGGTGGGCCCCACATCCGCCCCAAGGTCCAATGACCTTATAAACAGGTTGGACGTCAAGTACGCGTCACGGTGGGTTGCTGCATATGTAACCTGATCAACAGGTTAGATGAGAAATAAACATTTCGGTGGGCCCCTCCCTGACTGCGTGGCGCTGGTGAACAAGTTGGGCATAAATAAACAATTCACTGGGCCCCTGGTCCACACGACCTATCAATAGGTTGTATGGAAAATAAACATTACAGTGGGCCCATTTGTGTGGAAAATAAATATTACAGTGGGCCCTATCCAGGCCCACGTGACTTTATGAACAGATTGGATGATAAATAAATATTATAGTGGGCTCTACGCTGGTCCACATGGCCTTATGAACAGTTGGTTGGAAAATAAACATTATATTGGGCCTTAGGCTGGGTGGAAAATGAGCATTTTGGTGGGCCCCACTTATGTAAGTATTGTAAACCACACCGTCTATTAGTGTGGGCTCCATCATAATGTATGTGTTTCATCCCACTGTCCAACTGTTTTGGAGATAATTTAAGGCCCATTATGGAGGCCCATCTTCATGCATTAGTGGTCCTTGTTGAGGCCCACCTTGATTTGTATTAGGCCCATATTACGAGGCCCACCTTGATATAAATATGGGGCTCATGTTATGTAGCCCATTTGATGTATTTGGGTCCTTAGGTCAAGGCCCAATTAGATGTACAAAAGGCCCATTACAATGTGTGATTTATGGAAGGCCATTCTTTGGGAGCAATGTTGGTTTGATGTCCACATTGAATGGATAATGTTGGTTTAATGTCCGCATTATAACTCTTCCTAAGGCCCACTGATAGGCCCATAATTATGGTAAGTAGGCCGTTTAGGGCCATCTCCATTATACCTAGAGCCCATCTCTTTATACATGTTTAGTATAGATCCATGATCCATGATCATTCGCACCATATGTATGCCTGATGTGAGGAGTGACCGATCATAGCATATACCTTTGGATAGACTGTTTATGGGCTCCCTGATAGGCGGAGTTGCCTCATATAAGTGCATGGTATATACAGGGCTGTTGCATGACTGATAGTGTGATTCATGCACTTGTATTTGTGTGATTGTAGTTACTGTGTGCCCTATCCCCATCAGGGCCATAGCCTCCACAGACACATCGTGGATGGCAGGATTGGAAACCGAAAATATTTGGTTCTAGTATACGGGCGCCATAGACGTCCCTGGGTGAAAATTCCTAAACCCGATGGTACCAGTGGATGACTCCAATGTCGAGACCGAGTGGATATATGAGCTCATGAGGGCCGAATACCAGGAGGCCGCGTCTCCCACTGTGTCGTGGTCGGTTGGAAAGGAGTGTGGCCTTACTCGCCCAAGGGTAGGGGGCAATACTTGTCACGCCCCAAACTCGGGAACCGGGCTCACAAAATTCCCGATCGCCGAATCTGGCGCCGACAGCCTCCGTAGAACCCCATTCTCGGCTCTCAGCGCCCATTCGCCAGGTTCCGATCCTGGGATGCTACAAGGAGGATTTTTTTTTTACATCAGTTTGATTCGTAATAAGCATAACCAAAGGCATAACCCACAAACAACAACCAAAAACTCCATCACATTTTCACTATAAACAAAAACTTTACAGGTACAATGAGCATAAGGGAAATACAATGAAGATAGACCAAAACTCCAAAAGAAGATCAGCCACGCGTCCAAGCCTCAGCGCTGCTGCGATCCAACGTCACCTGCACGCAACGGTCGTGCATAAGCTTATAGAAAGCTTAGAGGGTGGTGAAAGTGTATGCTCAAGGTGATAATGTAGTTATGCAGTATCAGAGTAATGCGGAACATGCTGATGAATGCTAAGAATCCCATTAGCCGTACCAAGGCCATGCGGTGCAAAGACTGATGTCGGCCATACCAAGGCCATGCAATGCAAAATGCAAGTCAAGCATACAAATCCTCAACTAAGTCCACATGTCAATACGGCTCAAACCTGGGATATCACTGGGGTCTAGTACACTCCAAGCCGATTGCCGCCCCATCGCGCGCAATAAGGTGAGTGGAAAAGACCTCACTATCCGCCAATAGGCTCGGCTCGTCAATAGCGGACCCATTCCTCGAGCCGGTCGAACCAACCTAGCATTGCCCCCTACTCGCGGGTAAGGCCGCACCCCCTTCCAACCGACCACGACACAGTGGAAAGCGCAACCGTCTGGTAATCGGCACCCAGCGCTCATGCACCCACTCGGTCTAGACGTTGGAGCAACCTCCTGGTACCATAAGGGTTTAGGGACTTTCACCCAGGGATATCTATCGCACCCCATGTAGAACAATATTGGTATCCAATCCCGCCAACCACGATACGCCTGTGGCGAGGCTACGGTCGCTAGGGCGTACAGTAACTATACCACACAATGCGAATGCATGAATCACACTATTCCATACCAAAATCCTGCGCATATCGTGCGCTCATGTAGGGCAACACCTCCTGTACGGGAGCCCCTAAACACTCTGCCCAAGCTATGATCAGTCATTTTTCATATCAAGCATACGTATGATGCATATGATCATGAATCATGAATTAAACATGTTATATGGGGTGGATGATGTTTATAATGAAGATGGGCCTAGACGGCCTACACATTACACCTATGGGCCTAACAGTGGGCCCAAGGGAAAGTCATAATGCGGACATTTAACCACACTACACTTACAATGTGGACGTCAAACCAACATTGCTCCCAAGGCACGACTGCCACAAATATCATTTCATAAGTTATTTTGGGATCACACATTGCAATGGACCTTAGGTACATCCATTGGGCCTTTAAATACATCAAATTAGCCAAGTCATATGGGCCTTATATTCATTAAGTGGGCCGCACCAATGGGCCTTATGTACATTGCAATGGGCTATAACCCGAGGACTTTAGAACATATCAAATAGGCCTAAGCTTATGGGCCTTACACGTGTCAAATGGGCCTCGACAGTTGGGCTCCATATGTACATCAAATGGGTCTACTCACCTGGGCTTTATATGTATCAAATGGGCCTCACCAATTGGGCCCCATGTGCACATCAAATGGGCCTCAACTCATTGGCCCCATTACATCAAATGGGCCTCGACCCATGGGCCCCTAATATATTAAATGGGCCTCGACCCATGGGCCTTATATATATATCAAAGTGGGCCTCAACCATGGGTCACAAGTACTGAGGTGGGCCTTACCTATATATCAAGGTGGGCCTCAATCACGGGCCTCAAAAAAAATATACATATAATATAGTATATAATATATATATAGTATATAAAATATATATACATAATACATATAATATTATATGAAATATAATATTATATATATATATATATATATATATATATATACACACACACACACACACGCACACATCACAGTGAGCCCACACACTCATCACAGTGGGCCCACCACTCATCACAGTGGCTCTACGCCCACCGTCCAGGCGGACGGTGGGAATGAAACACATACATCAATGTGGGCTCCATGTGGGGCCCACCATAATGTTTATATCCCATTCAGACCGTTGATAAGGTCCAGCAGACCTAGATGAAGGGTGAAAATAAATTTCACCCTGATCCAAAACTTCTGTGGGCCCAAAAAGGGTTCCAACGGTATAATCCAATTCACACTGTTTCCTTTGATGTGGGCCGCCCGAATCTTGGATCAGTCTGATTTTTGGGGTGGGCCCACGTCAGATAGTGGCCCACCCGATGAACGGTTTAGACAGCATATAAACATCAAGGTGGGGCCCACGGCCACGGGTGGTGACACGGACCCATCCGCCGGACCGGGCGGCGGCCGCGCCTTCTCGCAGCAGCAGGCACTGTTTTTTATTTTTTTTTGAGTTTCATTTTTCCTTGGATTTTGCAGGTGGGATCCACCTCTGGCAGATCTGCTCCGTCCAATGGCTTCCCATGCCTCGCGACCGGCCATACAAGCCCACGATTGGGCCTGTTTCAGCGTATAAAAGGGTTAGGAAAGGTTTCAATGGTGCAAACCTCCATTTGCCACGGTATGGCCCGCCTGAAGGTCTGATGGATCCCATCTTTTAGGTCAACGCCTAAAAAGGGCTTAGGAAGGAATGGATGGTGTGGATTTAATACATACATCAAGGTGGAGCCTGCACAAGTGGGCCATCTCCAAACCAAGCTAATTTTTCTTTTCTTTTACATTTCTCATGAAACGTCCAGCGTCCCTGGACGCTGGACTCTGCAAATATACTAGAGGTGGGCCTTGCTTATCTGGGCCACCTCATGGAGGATGGCGTGTATACTACACACAAAGTGGGCCCCACTCGTAGGTGAGTTGGATGGAATACATACCCTATGGTGGGGTCCATTCAAGTGGGCCACACAACCTCTTCATCATACAACAAAATAAAATAAAATAAAATAAAATAAAAATAAAATAAAAAGGGAGAGAGATGGAGAGTGAAACCGCGTGATGGAGGGACCCCCGGCACTATGGGCCCTCCCTTGCACTAAATCATACATCAAGTGGATCCCATTACATGTGGGGTCCATGGAATTGAAATCCAACGGTGGAGATCCTTTCTCCACTAAAATAAATGGTCTAGATGACCTTAAATATGCAAGAAAGTAAACATCATGATGGGGTCCATGGAGAATGACCCCACCATGGAATGATCATGATGATCCAAGTGGGCCATTGGCCACATCATAGGGTCCAAAGCGAGATCCAAACCATTGATCAGTTAGCCTCACTTGGCCCATCTTAAAAACATCAAAAACTATCCTATCCAAACACCCACCGCTAGATCTTCTTGCTCCCTTGGCTTCCTTAGCTCCTTGAGCTACCCTTTGATGGAGGAAGATGAAAAATGGATGGTTGAGATGAGAGATGAAGGGGTGGGAAAGGTGGACCTCACAAAGGAAGTTTTCTCACCATGGGAGGACCATACGTATGGGACTTGCTATGGGAGAGTTTGAATGAGAGAGAGACTTGTAAGGGAGAGAGAGAGAGGGAGTGAGATGGGTGATGGAGTGATGGGGGATGGTTTGGGTTGAAAATTGTGAAAAGGTGTATGGTTGTTGTTGAAATTTGGAAAAGAGGAGTGGTGAGGTGGAAAGAATGGTGGACTTTTGAAAAAGGTGGAGATGGGTTGTTGTACTTGAGGTATGGGGTGCTTTAATGGTTGATTGATGGGACTAATTGTAGAGATTCCCTCGAAATTCGCAACGCGCGGTGTTTCTTCGGAATAAACGCTGATCGGCATCTTCTTGCCTGGGTATCGGTTCAGTGCGCAAGTCACGGCGTTGGAACCGCGGCGACGACGCGGTCGCTATGATATAACTTTCGGACCAAGCCGACGTCGGTGCGCAGGACCTGGCTTAGGATCGTGCGCAAACACCGAATACGGTGCGAAGGTTGCCGGAATTTGACCGGAAGGATCGCGGAAGCTAACGGAACAGTACGGATTAGGACACGGGTCTTACAAAGCTTGCCCCAAGATTTATTAGACCTTTTGAAATTTACACAATCACCGCAACTAGGCAGAACTCAAGAGGAAGAAGAAACATAACATCAATATATAAAATCAGAGATAACATACAACATGCAACACAATCAATCATCAAAAAGATGGGGATAACGCTCTCGAATCTCAGCCTCACGCTCCCAAGAAGCCTCCTCAACAGAATGGTGACCCCACTGAACCTTCACCAACGGAATGACCTTAGTCCGGAGGACCTGCTCCTTCCGATCAAGGATACGATCTCTGCTCAATATAGGAAGCGTCCTCACGAACCTCTAATGGCCGCCAATCAATAACAGGAACGATGTCCGACCCACACTTCCTCAACATGGAGACATGAAAACGTTTTGGACGCCAGACAACGAGATGGCAAGGCAAGCCGGTAGGCCACGGCGCCAATGCGCCCCGTGATCTCAAAAGGTCCTATGACTCTCGGGGCAAGCTTGCCCTTCGCTCCAAATCGAACTACGCCCTTCATGGGCGAGACCTTGAGATACACATGGTCCCCTACATCAAACTCCAAGGGACGACGCCGACGATCAGCCAAACTCTTCTGTCGGCTCTGAGCCGTGCGCATCTCTGCCCGATGATATCAATAGCCTCTGACGTCTCCTGCACAAGCTCGGGACCTAAGAGACGACGCTCTCCAACCTCGGTCCAACAACTCGGTGATCTGCATGGTCGCCATATAGCGCCTCAAAAGGAGCCATGCCGATGGTCGCCTGATAGTTTGTTGTATGGAAACTCAGCCAATCGCAGATGCTCATCCCACTACCCCCGAAATCAATCGCGCAGCCGAAGCATATCCTCAAGGATCTGGTTGACCCTCTCGGTCCGGCCATCGGTGCGGATGGTACGCGGCCGAGCCGCAAATCGAACCCATCGCTCTCGAAGCTCCCCAAAGCGAGACGTGAACCTCGGGTCTCGGTCCGAAACGATCGAGACTTGAACGCCATGCAGTATCACAATATCCTCAATGAATAATCTCGCAAGCCGGTCCAAAGGCCAAGTCGCACGTATCGCAATAAAATGTGCCGACTTCGTCGGTCGATCCACGACAACCCGGATGGCGTCATGACCGCGCGAGTCCTCGGCAAGCCCATAATAAAATCGGCGACACGTGCTCCCATTTCCACATCGGGACACTCAACACGCAATAGACCAGGGGGTCTCGATGATCGGCCTTGACACGCCGGCACGTGTCACACTCGGCCACAAAGCTAGCGATCCGGCGCTTCATCCCGCCCAAAAATACCGTCGCCTCATGTCATGGTACATCTTTGTCGAGCCAGGATGGATAGAAAACCGCGATCGATGTGCCTCGGTCATAAGATCTCGGCGTAGCTCAGGGAATATCCGGGACACATAATCGGCCTCGGCGAAGTCCACCATCTGTCAACCCTCTGTCTCGACTCTCGGATCGCCTCGCTCGGTAATCCCGTA
This sequence comes from Magnolia sinica, assembly GCF_029962835.1. NCBI lineage: Eukaryota > Viridiplantae > Streptophyta > Magnoliopsida > Magnoliales > Magnoliaceae > Magnolia > Magnolia sinica. Next base: position 46,613,707 of record NC_080585.1, on the reverse strand, counting down.
ACGACTCGCGACTGCTGAGCCTCGATCACCCTTGCGACAAGAGAGGGTTGAATCGGCAGGCTCGATAACTCACAATAGAAGACTGCAAGCCAAACTCAAAGTCGTACTCGCTATATCCTCGAGCATCCGCCACTCTGAATCATCATGTGTGCCAGTAGGGCTGACGGGTGAGGGCATCCGCCACCACGTTCGCCTTACCGGGTGGTAGGAGATCGAAGTCATAGTCCTTCGGGAGTTCCATCCAGCCCCTCTGCCTCATTCAACTCAGACTGTGAGAAGAGGTACTTCAAGCTCTTATGATCGGAAAAGAGCTCGAACCTAACCCCATAGAGATAGTGTCTCCACACCTTCGGTGCGAAGACAACTGCAGCCAACTCTAAATCATGCGTGGGGTAGTTCGGCTCATGGTCTTGAGCTGGCGAGACGCGAAGGCTACAGGTCTACCGTGCTGCATCAGGACAGACCCAAACCAATATGCGAGGCATCGGTGAATACAATAAATCCTCACTCCCGGAGGGAAGAGTGAGGACAGGAGCGGACGTCGACGGTCCTTTAACTTCATAAATGCTCGCTCGCAGGGTCCCTCCAAATAAACTCTGCGCCCTTCCGAGTCAACCTGGTCAACGGCCGCAATACGAGAGAAGCCCTCAATAAAACGCCGGTAGTAGCCCGCTAAACCAAGGAAACTACGGATCTCGGACGCAGTCGTGGGCTGGCCCCACTGACGCACTGCCTCAACCTTCGAGGGGTCCTGCGCCTTGCCTTGTCATCACATGACCAAGGAACTTCACCTCCTTCTGGTAAAACTCGCACTTCTCCGGCTTCGCATAAAGTCGGTGTACACGGAGGGTCTGCAATGTAATCCAAATGCCTCATGCTCCTCACGAGTCCTCGAATAAATCGAATGTCGTCGATGAAGACTACAACAAACCGATCGAGATACGGACGGAAGACCTCGCTTCATCAATCGCATGAACATCTGGGCGCATTGGTCAGGTCAAGGACATGACCAAACTCAAAATGACCATAACGCGTCCGAAAGGTCGTAATGTCCTCCTCTCGGACCCGAATCGGATGATAGAACGCAAGTCAATCTTCGAAAAGAACTGTGCACCCGGAATGATCAAACAAATCATCGATCCTCAAGAGCATGTACTTGTTCTTGATCGTGACCTTATTAACTTGCGTAAATCTACGCAAAGCCTTAACAAGTCATCCTTCTTCTTCACGAAGAGTACCGGCACTCCCCACGGTGAACTGTTTAGACGAATAAATCTTAGCTCGCGTAACTCATCCAACTACTTTTACAGTTCCCGCAACTCCAACGGTGCTATATGATACAGGGCTTTCGAAATAGGCGCGGTACCGGGCACGAGATCAATCTGAAACTCGGTGAGTCGACGAGGCGGTAATCCCGGAATCTCCTGAAACACATCGGGAAAATCGCAAACCACGGGTGGTCGACGCTCACCGCTATGGGCTCCTCTAAGGCACACGACATCAAACAAGACAACGGCTCTCCTCTGGGCTCCGCAATGAACTAGAACTGCCAACCGGGTATACAAAACGTGATTGTCCTCGCGAGCAATCCAATATGGCGTGATACTCGGCAAGCCAACCATGCCCAGGATGACATCGAACTCGGACATAGGCAAGGCAAACAGGGCAGGCAAAAACATATCCCCAACCGAACGGGGCAAGACAAGCAAAATCGGCCCAACACTCGTCTTCCCAAGGGAGTCGACATCAACCCCTCACGAGCGACTCCAACGGAAACACAATCGGCAAAAACTCTCCCACGAAAGAATGCGATGCACCGAATCAAACAACACACGTGCAATGCATGCGACAGAAGTATACCCTCAACGACTCCTCCGATGATGAGGATCGGGCCGCATAGAATCGAGCTCAGCCGGGTGGGAGGTGCGTCCCTCGAGCATGCCGCGTGCGGAGGCGGTCGCCGCTGCTGCGCGCCTCGAGGCCTGCATGCCGCCGGGTGGTCTCGGTGGGAGGCCGGCCGCCTTGTGGGGGACTTCGCCGGGTGGGGGGTCTCCGCCGCGGTGTGGGCTCTCTCCCGCTGGGACGAGGACACTCCACATACGGTGTCTGCCGCACCGCACCTAAAACAAGTGCCGTGAACTGCCTCGGAGATGGTGGCCGGAGGTCTGGATCTAAGGTTTGATCAAGCGGTCGATATTCATCAAGAAGTTTAACCAAGTGGTCGATCGTCATTTAGGAGCTCGATCAAGCGCCCGATGGATCGACCGAGAACGTCCCACTCCCCAAAAATCGGGCCTTCCGCACCACTTCCTCGAAGGTAGGGAGCTCATGCCCAATAACCGGCCTCGAAGACCGTAACGTAAGCCCTCGAATCGGCGGGCTCTCCGCTCCTCGTCATCCACTAAATAAGGTGCAAATCGAGACAGTGCTACAAAACGAGCAGATATGAGCCACTGTCATATCGCCCCGCACCAAGGCCTCAAACTCCAACGCCGCCGTCGGATGTGATCGGAAAAACACTGGTCAAACCGATCCACAAAATCCTCCCAAGTCCATACAAAATCGGCTCCTGCCGCTCGGGCGACCGATCTGCTCACTCACCATGGAGAAGAAATACGGCTAATCGGACTCGCCGGTTAGGTCGCGCATCCCATCGTCTCAAATATCTTCTATACGTCGGTGCGCCTCGGCCACTGGCCGGTCTGGCTCACCCTGGAAATGCGAGGGATCAAGCCGTCGAACTCTCGAAGGAGGGCACTGGCGCTCGCTCGCTGTGCCGAGAAACGCGGGGTCTCCTGCCCGGCGCGCCACGCAAGATTCCGTCGGGAAGCACTCACGATACGGTCTCCGCCGGTTCTCGGTGGAGGAGCCGCACCCATAGGCTGGGCAGCAGGAATCCTGGGTGGTGGAGCAAGCCGAGTAGCGGGATCTCGGGTGGTGGGGCAAGAATCGCAGTGGTAGTGCGGGAGCCGCAGGTGGTGGAGCGGAGTCGATCGGGTCACTCTCGCGCGCCATGTCCTACAGAAAGAGCGAAGGTGCCTATCAACTTTGAAAACTCTCGAAGGCACACTCGTTAAGGGTCGGTAATAAAAGATCGCTAGACTACCCGAACTTAGGACTTAAATCATTCATAGCAGACATGTAATGTTGTTTTTAGTTATTCCCGAGTTATGCTCTGATACCAACTTCTATCACGCCCCAAACTCGGGAACCGGGCTCACAAAATTCCCGATCGCCGAATCACAGCCTCCGTAGAACCCCATTCTCGGCTCCCAGCGCCCATTCGCCAGGTTCCGATCCTGGGATGCTACAAGGAGGATTTTGTACATCAGTTTGATTCGTAATAAGCATAACCAAAGGCATAACCCACAAACAACAACCAAAAACTCCATCACATTTCCACTATAAACAAAAACTTTACAGGTACAATGAGCATAAGGGAAATACAATGAAGATAGACCAAAACTCCAAAAGAAGATCAGCCACGCGTCCAAGCCTCAGCGCTGCAACGTCACCTGCACGCAACGGTCGTGCATAAGCTTATAGAAAGCTTAGAGGGTGGTGAAAGTGTATGCTCAAGGTGATAATGTAGTTATGCAGTATCAGAGTAATGCGGAACATGCTGATGAATGCTAAGAATCCCATTAGCCGTACCAAGGCCATGCGGTGCAAAGACTGATGTCGGCCATACCAAGGCCATGCAATGCAAAATGCAAGTCAAGCATACAAATCCTCAACTAAGTCCACATGTCAATACGGCTCAAACCTGGGATATCACCGGGGTCTAGTACACTCCAAGCCAGATTGCCGCCCCATCGCGCACAATAAGGTGAGTGGAAAAGACCTCACTATCCGCCTGCCAATACCGGGCTCGGCTCGTCAATAGCGGACCCATTCCTCGAGCTGGTCAGACTCAGCCTAGCATTGCCCCCTACTCTCGGGCGGGTAAGGCCGCACCCCCTTCCAACCGACCACGACAGGGAGGGAGCAACCGTCTGGTAATCGGCACCCGGCGCTCATGCACCCACTCGGTCCAGGCGTTGGAGCAACCTCCTGGTACCATAAGGGTTTAGGGACTTTCACCCGGGATATCTATCGCACCCCATGTAGAACAAGATTTTCGGTATCCAATCCCGCCAACCACGATACGTCTGTGGAGGGGCTACGGTCGCTAGGGCGTACAGTAACTATACCACACAATGCGAATGCATGAATCACACTATTCAGTCATACAGCAAATCCTGCGCATATCGTGCGCTCATGTAGGGAAACACCCCCTGTACGGGAGCCCCTAAACAATCTGCCCGAAGGCTATGCTATGATCAGTCATTTTTCATATCAAGCATACGTATGATGCATATGATCATGAATCATGAATTAAATATGTTATATGGGGTGGATGATGTTTATAATGAAGATGGGCCTAGACGGCCTACACATTACACCTATGGGCCTAACAGTGGGCCCAAGGGAAAGTCATAATGCGGACATTTAACCACACTACACTTACAATGTGGACGTCAAACCAACATTGCTCCCAAGGCACGACTGCCACAAATATCATTTCATAAGTTATTTTGGGATCACACATTGCAATGGACCTTAGGTGCATCCATTGGGCCTTTAAATACATCAAATTAGCCAAGTCATATGGGCCTTATATTCATTAAGTGGGCCGCACCAATGGGCCTTATGTACATTGCAATGGGCTATAACCCGAGGACTTTAGAACATATCAAATAGGCCTAAGCTTATGGGCCTTACACGTGTCAAATGGGCCTCGACAGTTGGGCTCCATATGTACATCAAATGGGTCTACTCACCTGGGCTTTATATGTATCAAATGGGCCTCACCAATTGGGCCCCATGTGCACATCAAATGGGCCTCAACTCATTGGCCCCATTACATCAAATGGGCCTCGACCCATGGGCCCCTAATATATTAAATGGGCCTCGACCCATGGGCCTTATATATATATCAAAGTGGGCCTCAACCATGGGTCACAAGTACTGAGGTGGGCCTTACCTATATATCAAGGTGGGCCTCAATCACGGGCCTCAAAAAAAATATACATATAATATAGTATATAATATATATATAGTATATAAAATATATATACATAATACATATAATATTATATGAAATATAATATTATATATATATATACACACACACACACACACGCACACATCACAGTGAGCCCACACACTCATCACAGTGGGCCCACCACTCATCACAGTGGCTCTACGCCCACCGTCCAGGCGGACGGTGGGAATGAAACACATACATCAATGTGGGCTCCATGTGGGGCCCACCATAATGTTTATATCCCATCCGGACCGTTGATAAGGTCCAGAGACTAGATGAAGGGTGAAAATAAATTTCACCCTGATCCAAACTTCTGTGGGCCCAAAAAGGGTTCCAACGGTATAATCCAATTCACTCTGTTTCCTTTGATGTGGGCCGCCCGAATCTTGGATCACCGATTTTTGGGGTGGGCCCACGTCGGATAGTGGCCCACCCGATGAACAGTTTAGAACATATAAACATCAAGGTGGGGCCCAGGCTAGAGCTATGGGTTGCTGACCTCCAGCTTAAATAACAACACCATGCATGTATATGGCCGTTTTATTTTATTTTTTTTTATTTTCGTTTTTCCTTGGATTTTGCAGTGGGATCCACCTCTTGCAGATCTGCTCCGTCCAATGGCTTCCCATGCCTCGCGAACAAAAACAAGCCCAATATTGGGCCTGTTTCGACGTATAAAAGGGTTAGGAAAGGTTTCAATGGTGCAAACCTCCATTTGCCACGGTATGGCCCGCCTGAAGGTCTGATGGATCCCATCTTTTAGGTCAACGCCTAAAAAGGGCTTAGGGAAGGAATGGATGGTGTGGATTTAATACATACATCAAGGTGGAGCCTGCACAAGTGGGCCATCTCCAAACCAAGCTAATTTTTCTTTTCTTTTACATTTCCCATGAAACGTCCAGCGTCCCTGGACGACTCTCTCCAAATATACTAGAGGTGGGCCTTGCTTATGTGGGCCACCTCATGGAGGATGGCGTGTATACTACACACAAAGTGGGCCCCACTCGTAGGTGAGTTGGATGGAATACATACCCTATGGTGGGGTCCATTCAAGTGGGCCACACAACCTCTTCATCATACAACAAAATAAAATAAAATAAAATAAAATAAAAATAAAATAAAAAGGGAGAGAGATGGAGAGTGAAACCGCGTGATGGAGGGACCCCCGGCACTATGGGCCCTCCCTTGCACTAAATCATACATCAAGTGGATCCCATTACATGTGGGGTCCATGGAATTGAAATCCAACGGTGGAGATCCTTTCTCCACTAAAATAAATGGTCTAGATGACCTTAAATATGCAAGAAAGTAAACATCATGATGGGGTCCATGGAGAATGGCCCCATCATGGAATGATCATGATGATCCAAGTGGGCCATTGGCCACATCATAGGGTCCAAAGCGAGATCCAAACCATTGATCGGTTAGCCTCACTTGGCCCATCTTAAAAACATCAAAAACTATCCTATCCAAACACCCACCGCTAGATCTTCTTGCTCCCTTGGCTTCCTTAGCTCCTTGAGCTACCCTTTGATGGAGGAAGATGAAAAATGGATGGTTGAGATGAGAGATGAAGGGGTGGGAAAGGTGGACCTCACAAAGGAAGTTTTCTCACCATGGGAGGACCATACGTATGGGACTTGCTATGGGAGAGTTTGAATGAGAGAGAGACTTGTAAGGGAGAGAGAGAGAGGGAGTGAGATGGGTGATGGAGTGATGGGGGATGGTTTGGGTTGAAAATTGTGAAAAGGTGTATGGTTGTTGTTGAAATTTGGAAAAGAGGAGTGGTGAGGTGGAAAGAATGGTGGACTTTTGAAAAAGGTGGAGATGGGTTGTTGTACTTGAGGTATGGGGTGCTTTAATGGTTGATTGATGGGACTAATTATAGAGATTCCCTCGAAATCCGCAACGCGCGGTGTTTCTTCGGAATAAACGCTGATCGGCATCTTCTTGCCTGGGTATCGGTTCAGTGCGCAAGTCACGGCGTTGGAACCGCGGCGACGACGCGGTCGCTATGGTATAACTTTCGGACCAAGCCGACGTCGGTGCGCGGGACCTGGCTTAGGATCGTGCGTAAACACCGAATATGGTGCGAAGATTGTCGGAATTTGACCGGAAGGATCGCGGAAGCTAACGGAACAGTACGGATTAGGACACGGGTCTTACAATACTAGGCTGAGTTTGACCAGCTCGCGAATGGGTCCGCTATCGACGTGCCGGATAGGTATTAGTAGACTATTGGCCAGGCGGATAGTGAGGTTTCTTACGCTCACTTGGACTGTGCGGCTAGGACAGCGACAGTGCCATTTGGAGTGTATCGAACCCCGGTGATTATCCAGAATGAGAACTGTACTGATACATGATGAGGATTGGCATACTTGAGTTGCATCTCGCATCGCATGGCTATGTTATGGCCGATAGCATTCATATCTTGCACCGCATAGCCTTGGTACGGCTGATTGCATGCATGTACTCATCGCCATGATTCCGCATCACTCTGACCTTTGCATTTTAAGCACGCTTATATTGCGCACATACTCACACTACCCTCTAAGCTTTCTATAAGCTTATGCATGATTGATGCGTGCAGGTGATGCCAGGACGCAGTCGCAGCCATAGTCTCGCCGTAGTTGGACCGTGCAGACGAGCTTTGGAGTTTCTATCTTTTACACTACATTGTATTTTCCCTTTCTGTTGCATTGTACTAAAAAGTTTTTGATCATAGTGGATTTTGTGGTGGTGTTCTTGTGTTTATTGTTCGTGGGTTATGCTTTTGGTTATGCTCATTATGACTCAAACTGATGATTATAAATCCTCCTCGTAGTATCCCAGGATCGGAACCTGGTGAATGGGTGCCAGGGTCCGAGAATGGGGTTCTACGGAGGCTGTCGGTTCCGGATTCGGCGATCAGGAATTCTGTGAGCCTGGTTTCCGAGTTCGGGGCGTGACAGTAAGGCCCTATGTGATGTAATTGAGGCCCATTAATGTGGCCCACTTGTCGAATTTGAGGCCCACTTGTAATGTACTAAGGCTCATAGGTCATGGCCCATTGAGGTGTATTAATGGCCCATGCGCAGGGCCTGCCTGTTATGTACATTAGACCCATGTGCAAGGGCCACCTGTTGTGTATTTATATATATATTTTTTTGGTGTGGCCCATTGTGATGTGTAGAAGGCCCAGGTATGCGGCCATTGCAATGTGTATGGTAATGTATATGAGGCCCATGAATGAGCCCCTCTGTGATGTATATTCAAGGCCCACCTGCGATCTATTGAGTCCCATGGGTTGTTGCCCATTGTGACGTGTATTAGGCCCTTGTGCGAGGCCATGGGCCCACTATATGTTTGGCCATATGTAGGCCACTCCTTGGGAGCAATGTTGGTTAGATGTCCACATTGATAGGCAATGATGGTTGGATGTCCACATTGCGACCTTCCCTTAGGCCTTGTTAGGCCCATTCTCATCATTCCCTTAGTGGGTTAACCCAAATAAGTGGGCCCTATTCACCGTAGACGGATGACTCCATGTCATCGGATCTGATATAACCACGGCCGAGTGCCGATCTTTATACTATGGTTGATCGGCTCATCATCTATAAACCCCGCCTTATTTATATCTACAGATTATCAGTGCTGATCATCGAGGCCAACACCGATTATCGACCCTGATTATCAGTGCCGATCATCGACCCTGATTATTGGTGCCGATTGTCGTGACCGATTTGCCGATTCTGATTTCGATCGATCCCGCTTGTCGTAGCTGATTGTCGATTTGGATTGACGTGACCGATTTATCGATTCTGATTTTGATCGATCCCGTTTGTAGTAGCCGATTGCCGATTCCGATTGACGTGACCGATTTGCCGACTCTAATTATCGATCGATCCCAATTATCATGACCGATTTGCCGACTCTGATTATCAATCGATCCCGATTGTCATGACCGATTTGCCGATTCTGATTATCGATCAATCCCGATTGTCGTGACCGATTTACCGATTCTGATTATCGATCGGTCCCGATTGTCGTGACCGATTTGCCGATTCTGATTATCAATCGATCCCGATTATCGTGACCGATTTGCTGATTCTGATTATCGACCGATTTGCCGATTCTAATTATTGATCAGTCCCGATTGTCGTGACCGATTTGCCAATTCTGATTATCGATCGGTCCCGATTGTCGTGACCGATTTGCCAATTCTAATTATCGATCGGTCCCGATTGTCGTTACCGATTTGCCGATTCTGATTATCGATCGATCCCGATTGTCGTGACCGATTTGTCGATTCTGATTATCGATCGATCCCGATTATCGTGACCAATTTGCTGACTCTGATTATCGATCGATCCTGATTATCGTGACCGATTTACCGACTCTAATTATCGATCGATCCCAATTGTCGTGACCGATTTGCTGATTCTGATTATCGATCGGTCCCGATTGTCGTGACCGATTTGCTGATTCTGATTATCGATCGATCCCATTTGTCGTGACCGATTTGCCGATTCTGATTATCGATCGATCCCGATTGTCGTGACCGATTTGCCGATTCTGATTATTGGTCGATCCCGATTGTCGTGACCGATTTGCCGATTCTGATTATCGATCGATCCCGATTATCGTGACCGATTTGCCGATTCTGATTATTGATCGATACCGATTGTCGTGACCTATTTGCCGATTCTGATTATCGATCGATCCTGATTATCCTGACCGATTTGCCAACTCTGATTATCGATCGATCCCGATTATTGTGACCGATTTGCCGACTCTGATTATCGATCGATCCCGATTGTCATGACCGATTTGCCGATTATGATTATCGATCGATCCCGATTGTCTTGACCGATTTGTCGATTCTGATTATTGATCGATCCCGATTGTCGTGATCGATTTCCCGATTCTGATTATCGATCGATCCCGATTGTCGTAGCCGATTGCCGATTCCGATTGACGTGATCGATTTGCCGACTCTGATTTTCGATCGATTTCGATTGTCGTGACCGATTTGCCGATTCTGATTATCGATTAATTCCGATTGTCGAGGTCAAGTATCGACTCCGATTTGTCGAGACCGATTGTATAGGCCGATTCCGATTGTTAAGGCCGATTGTATAGGTCGATTCCGATTGTTGAGGCCGATTGTCGAGACCTATATAAGGCCCATCGTGATAAATGTTAGGCCCATATGAAAGGCCCATTATGATGAGTATTAAGCTCTTGAGTGGGGCTTATGATGTTGTATATTTGGCCCTTGTGTGAGGCCATGAGTCTACTATACGTTAAACTCTATGTGGGCCATTCCTTGGGGATAATGTTGATTAAATGTCCACATTGTCGAAGTCAATTGTCGATGTCGATATCGATACCGATTATGAGTATGTGACCGCATAGCATCATGACACATGCCCATACGCATCATCTGCATGTTTTTTATGAGATGTGATTGACCATTACATATGTGATTGGGCAAGTTGTTATGAGACTCCCTGATAGGCAGAGATTATCTCACCTGAGCGCATGGTATGCGCAGGATTGATGCATGATTGGACTATGTGACTCATGCATCTTGCATTTATGTGACACTGTACGCCCTAGTGACATCAGGGCTATAGCCTCCACAAGTATCTCGTGGATGGCCAGATGGGATACCGAAAATCTGTTCTACATGGGGTGCTATAGATATCCCTGGGTGAAAGTCCCTAAACCTTCTTGGTTCCAGAGGTTGCTCCAACGTCTAAACCGAGTGGATGCATGAGCGCATGAGGGCCGTATACCGTTAGGCCACGTCTCCCACTGTGTCGTGGTCGGTTGGAAGGGGGTACGGCCTTACCTGCCCGAGAGGAGGGGGCAATGCTAAGCTGAGTCTGACGAGCTCAAGGAATGGGTCCACTATCGACGAGCCGGGCACGATATTGGCAGCCGGATAGTGAGGTCTCTTCCACTCACCTTGTTGCGCGCGATGGGGCGGCAATCTGGTTTAGAGTGTAATAGACCCCGATGATTTCCCAAAGAGGAACCGTACTGATATATGGACTTATTGAGTAGGAGTTGCATACTCATACATTCATTTTATTCACTATCCACTCGGGTTGGTGGTACGCAACTAATTGTTGTGTACCTTCGCATGGCCAGGATTTCGGTTGGGCACGCGACTAACCTGAGATCAGGAGTCTACCACATTAGGTCTGACTATCTAAATTTAGGTATGGGACTGGTTTGGATAGAAGCCCTTTGTGATAGACCCCGTAGCTTGTGATACTACATACTACCATCCCGACTTCACAGTTCAGCTTGGTCATTTCATTCGCATCGCATATTACATTGCATCCTCAACATAGTATTTAGCTTACTGCCTCCGCATTGCATAGCTGATCTACATTCCTTCATCAATATATGGTATTGGTTTATTATATTTTTGCATCACATAGCCTGGATAAGGCTGATGGTATTTATGGGCTTATTAGCATGTCTTCGCATTACTCTGATATTGCATGATTTATGAACTTGCTAGTATTTTGGATATTGTATGATTTATGGGCTTGTTAGTATTTCCGCTTACTCTGATTACTCTAATATTGGTTATTGGGCACTTACCTTGTGCACATACTTTCACCACCCACTAAGCTTTCTATAAGCTTATGCATGATAGATGCGTGCAGGTGATGTTAGGTTGCAGCAGCATTGAGCCTGGAGCGTGCAGCGGTCTTTTGGAGCTTTGATTTATTTTATATATGTATTTCCCTTTCAGTATTGTACTCAAACGATTATATTAGTGGATATGTGATGATGATGTTGCTTTTGTGATTTGGGTAATCTTGTGGTTATGCTCATTACGAGATAAATGACGTTGCAAAATCCTCCTTGTAGGATCCCAGGATCGGAATCTAGCGTATATATGCTGGGAGCCGAGAATGAGGTACTACAGAGGCTGTCAGCACCGGATTCAGCGATTGGGAATTTTGTGAGCCTGGTTTCTGAGTCTGGGGCGTGACAGATATACTCAGCCATATAAAACCTGAATCCAACAGATCATCAATCTGCTTCCTTAATTCCTCCATTTCACATGGAGGCATATGGTATGTTGGTAAGGAAATAGGCGCCGTATCTAGCACAAGGTTGATGGTAAAGTCGATCTCTTGTTGAGGAGGTAGTTTAGGATCGCTTTAAACACGTCCATGAAATCTTGGACCACTGGCGTGTTCCCAAGTGATGGATTATCACAGTTTTCCAATAGGGAGGTGTAATAACAAATGCGGTAAGCACAACTGACCTGAACTAGGAAAGTGAAGGTCGTATCTTCGAGCCCATGGGCTGTCACCAATCTGGTTTCACAATCAATCTCTGCCTTCATTTTGGTGAGCCAATCCATGCCAAAGATGACATTGTAATGCTATATCTTGGTTACTATCATGTCAATGCACACCACTCTATTCCCTAAATCTATCGAGCAATTCTTACAAAGCTTAATGGCGTCTGTGAATGTTCCTGTTGCTGCGATGACTCTCACTCCAACCATAAGGGTAGTGTTCAACCCTAATCGCTTGACTGTAGAGCATGCTATCATTGAAATAGTGGACCCGGTGTCCACCAACAGAAATACTGGTGTACCTTGGATATGGGCAGTGACTTCAAAGGCTAACGGTACTGTAGTCGCTGATTCAAATGCTTCGGCTGCGAGGGCATGCATATGAGTTTGTTGTGGACGATTTGGTTGCGCTGCCATAAGTCATTGAGGCGGTCTATTCCGAGATACAGGAGGTCGATAGAATGGCAGTACCGGTGGTGCAGATCGTAGAGGTGGAGCTGAAATAGCTTGTGGTGGCTGGCGGTTGACCTTCTGAGGTGGCGTGAAACTGTTGTCTTTCATCTTGGTAAAACAAAAGGGGTCAGTGTGTCCCTTTTTGTTACAATAAGTACACCAATGGTCAGTTCACCTCTGCTGGGCCGGCAGAGCCATTAGCCTACGAGGCGAGTCCATATGTGGCCTCTTGCCGAGAACTGGCCGGTTCTGTAGTTCAGGCCTCGGCCTTGGGCCCATTGGCATACGTGTCCGAGACACTCTTTCACCATCTTGCTCAGCTCGTAGGGACATGTTACTAGCTCAACATGGTTGGGAATGCTAGCGCAACACATCTTAGTACGGATATCAGCCCGTAGACCCTCTGAAAACTGCCGCATTCTTATCGGCTCATTTGCTAGGATCAATGGAGCATATCTGGCCAGCTCCATGAAGCGGTTCTCGTATTCTGCCATGGTCATTCCTCCTTGTCGGAGGTGGAGAAATTCACCTTCCTTTTCATTAAGGTACATGAGGGGGAAGTACTTTTCATGAAAACGGGTTTCGAACGTGTCCCACGTCCACGCAAATCCTGGGGGAACGGTTCATAGGATACTATCCCACCAAAGACTAGCCTCTTTTTCAAACTTATACGTAATAAGCTCAACTTGCTCTGCTTCAGTACAGTGCAATAGCTTCAACATCTTGGATATGCAATCCAACCAGTACTCAACCTCCTCGGGTCTGTGAGTACCTGTAAAAGTGAGAGGGCGGAAGCGCTGAAAGTGCTCAAATAGGCCACTTGTATTCATAGTATCAGTAGGCTACACGAGTGGCATAGGTGGGACCACATTCATGTTTTGGGCAATGACCCCCGCTATAGTGGTAAAAACTTATTGTTGTTGCATTCAGAGCATCATCTGCTCTAACCTATCAGGGGGAGAGGCTGCTTGAGGTATGTGTGGCGTTGACGAAGACGCAGGTTCTGACCCAGAATCGGTTGTGCACTCGATGTTGGCCCATTTGTGGGGCCAGTGGCCAGTTGTGAATCTGGCATTGTCTTGATACCCAAGCCCAAACTAGGGTCCATGTGGCTATCACTCAGGGGAGGGGCCCCGTCAATCAATCCGCCAAGTGGGAGACATGCCATATTCCGAGTGGTCTTAGGAGGCATTCCCTATATACAACATAAGGTGCAACGTTTACAGGATTAGGATAACATCATCCACTTTTTCTAAACATTCTACACATTTTTAAACAAATGAAGCTTCATGCATTTCATTTAACCAAAATTTTTCACAATACATATGATGTAGCATTACATGAATTATGACAGAGAATGCATGTGAGCTAATTTAACAAAGGCTTTAACACTTACTAACCCAACATCCATCTAAGCCTAACCAAGGCTATTACAAAAAAAAAAAAAACAACTATGAACATATGACTAGTCCTCCGATTCCGGCAAAGGCGGAGGCGCACCCTTATCCTGCATACAGCACAGGAGAGCCTTCAAGGTGCAAGACATTCTCTTAAACTTTTACTTCAGATAGGCCTAGTTCTCCTCGAACTTCTGCTTTAAATAGGCTTGATTTTCCTCAATCTTGGCCATGCGGGCCACAAAGGTGGCTCGGTCATGATGGTCCTTAGGAGCAGTAGGAGGTCCCTCATCTGAGTCTTAGACCTCCTCTTCTTCTTCCTGTCACTCCTCTCTACTGCTTTCCTCTTCTTCACTACCTTCCTCTTCTTCAGTTTCTTCTTCTATCTCATCCCCGTACTCATCGACTCTAGCTTGGCGTTGCCTAGGGCCTATTCCCATGTTGTTGAGTGTAGTCTCACTAATGAAGTGGATAGGCACAAGATTATCCATATGAAGCCTGAAGCCGAAGTTGTGGGTGATCTTGCAAATGAGTCAGCCGAATGGGAGGGATGCGTCCCCCTGAGTAGATTGCGCAGTGTTGATTATCTGAGATAAGGCGAGAGTAGGCAGGCACACTTTTCCCCCTTGTCCAACTCTTTACAAGAAGTCCACCATAAATTGAGTACATTCTATGCGGTTACTCCACCTAGGATATACGTTACACGTGCATATGTGGTGGAGCAGGAGGAAATCTGCCTTCATACGTGTCGATGGAGGCTATTTCCTCACCTCCAATTAACTAATCGGCCACAAAGGAAACATGTGTGTCGATCTCTCTCTCGTCCACTAACGAGATTTGCATCACTAGCATGTACTACACCATGCTCTATTCCCATGTTATGGGCCATGACATCCACATCCACTTTGGCTTCATGTCTCCCCAACGGAATAGTAAACTGGAGAGGCTCCAGAGTTAGGTCCCGTATATGAGCATAGAAGGCTCGTACGATGCCTTCACTTGCATGAGTTTTTCCTTCAAATATGGGACCCCACCCGGTATCCAGAAGGAGGTCGATTACTGGATACAACCCAAATAAATTCTCATCAACATGAGTCTCAAACACAACCTTGTGATCACGGAACTTACTGAGTTCAACGCCTGCTGGTAGAGACCTTTCTATCGGGATTCGAGGGTCGAGGTCCTGTTTCGACCTTTGCTTGACGCTTGCCCTTGACTCGGCACTTGTCTCCTTCTAAGAACGGCTTGGACGACTAGGCCTGGCCTCATTCGGGGCCACTCTCTACTTTCTCATAAGGGAAAGGAGCGTTAAGATGGAGAAAATGGTCGTAACAAGCTCAAAGAGAGCCATTGAGATGGAAAGGCTTTGAAAATGAAGTGGAATTGAAAGTGTGAAGGTTATAAGACACAAAAGAGGGTTTTTGTGTCTAAATGAGTGAGAATAATGGAGATGGAGAGATATAAAGGGTATTTTCTAGAGGAATAGTGGTGGAGGGGTGTAACATGTAAAGGAAATGAGAGCTTTGAGTGTATGGAAGTGGGGATTTGAGAGAGAAAATGAGTTTTGGAGGCTTTAGAGGTGTTGGTGGGGTAGGAAGGGATGAAATGGGGTGAAAATGGGGCAAAAGGGGGTTAAGTGGGAGCCCCACACGTGGGAGAGGCCCAACATGGCCGGCCGGACGGCGGTGCGCCACCGCTGTCGTGGTGCAGTCGTACCCAACTATGGAGGTCGGCAGTGCACTGCCGATCGGGCGGTGCCGCCGCTCCCCATTGGGGTGTCCGGCGGTGGCTCCGCCCTAAGGCGGCGGTCACCCCTCCAGGGTCATGTTTTGATGCATGGGGCCCCCTGGGTCCCACCAAATCTTGTGATTTGGACCTGTTTCAAGTTCGAAGCTTGTCAAGTATGACTCAAACTCGTCGACTGACGGCCTAAAAGTGACTGAGATTAATTCAAGTGATCTAGGATGCGTACAAGTTAAACTACAGTATTCAATCTTATCTGTCGGTGAAACTTTGGGATCTTAAAATCGTCGTGTGACCTAAGTTCGTCAAGTATACCCAATGTGGCGAGACTAATTCGGCCACCCAACCGAGGACGTTTACCGATTGCTTGGGCTATGTTGTAGCCCCAATCTTACTCAAATATAGGAAGTAAACACATGTGATAATCGAGTCAACATTTAACAAACAATCCAAATAAATTCTTCATTTGAGCATTTCATCAAACATCTTAAACCTAATATCAAACACTTGCACTTTATCCCAATTTGCGTAGCGGTAATTATGATCACTTGAAAGAAGTCATACATATGAATAAGGTAACTAAGAATCCTATCTTAATACTCTTAATAAATACAAATCATCATCAATTTCTCATTCAGGCCATTCATCAAACACTTAGACTATACTTCACCAAATGTGTAAACTAAGTTAGTTACAACATATATTTTAGCAAATCCTTATGTAGTGAGGTTAGCATGCATACGGCAAGGATGAATCCTAGATAAGTAGTCATGGAAAAAACAAATCATATTTACAAGTTCATTCAAACATTTCAACAAACACATGTAATACATCTTTTGTTCAATATAGTTCATACATGTATATTATATAAAAAACGGTGTATCTAAGGCAATATGGCAGCAATCAAGTCAAACATAAATCATTAGCTGACATTAAAAACATTGATAAGCATAACCTAAGCATTTATAGTCCGCACCTTTTATCGGAATACTCAATTCAGACTCGGTTCGAATTCTATGTTTCCGAAAATGAAACGTCGGGCACCTAAATAACGTATATGGTTAGTTAGTTTGATAAACAACCATTCTGGATCTCAACTACGGTATTAAAGTTAGGATTTCTTGCCCAAATCATAGCCGAAATAGATCGTGTAGCGTAACGAGAAAGTGATTCGGTGGATGGAGTTGTGAGAGAGAATCAATACAACAATCTCCCAGAAACCTTCTTCTCCCTTTCTTCTTTTCTCTCCTTCTCTCTCTCTCTCTCTCTCTCTCTCTCTCTCTCTCTTTCTCTCTCTCTCTCTCGCTTAGGGTTTTTAGAAAATTCGTATATGAGAGAGGTGGGGTGGTATAAGGGCCATATATAAGCCCAGAAGTGATGCAAATGGCCTCACGACCACTATATAGATGGGTTATACCCTTTGGACAACTGTTTTTGACAAACAGGGCTCACAGGGAAGCCCACTACTCACCTACGTCATAGGGTAAGTTTCTTGAAAATGGATCTATGCCAGGATGTGATTTTGGTGCGATCGGATAAGCTGATCAATTGTGGAGGATCCGTGTCAGATCAATGGTCATACTTACTCAATTGGGGCCACAAGCAAACGGATATGTGCAGGGAAATTTTCTTTTTCCATTAATGAAGTTTGGTCAGAAACTGATGGTCCAGAATCCTCAATTTCACGTGTGAACGAATGGTCCAATTCACTTAAGTTTCAATACATTTTCTAAAGATATTTGTGTTTCTCACACACTTTGTTCAGGGTTCAAGTTGTGCATTTCTGGACACCATCTAGGCTCAATTTTCATGATGGTTGTCAAGCCCAGTAAGATGGACATAATCCTATAGTTTCACGATCATCGGATTCTCAACGTGCAGTTCAGGTCCGATATGGAGTTTTAATGTAGTCTTGAGAGCGAGAGGCTCTTGGGAGTTCTCCTAGGTTTTTAAGGGATGTTGAGTCAGTGGTATTAATGGTTTTGGGTCTTGTCATTTGTGGAAATGGTGGTTCCAGTTAAATTCACCAATTGTTTAGTTTAGCACTTAACCAATTTTTGCCTAAATTACAACTGGGTACGGTCTTTAGGTATTTCTACCTGAGGTGGTACTCGGGTCTTTGTACAGATTTTTTCAAGATGTTACACCTGAAGTTAGCCCAATAATAATCTACTAAGGATCAAGGCCCGTGGCCCAAGCATTACCATAAGAAAGAGATGGGCAGCTATGTACATATAGATACATCACATGTTGGGCCTTAATAAAGTGGCCCAAGGCTACACACAATTCATGGGTCTAATAAGGGCAATATATAGCCCAATCCACATGCAATAATATGGCCCCATAAGGAAGGTTAGGACCTAAACATAAGGGCCACCAAGTCCATACATTGTGGTGGGCCTAGTGGGCAACCAATTACTCCAACTCATGGACGAGAATCATATTCAAGATAAGCAAGTTGGGCCTCACAATCTAGCCTAAGAATTTAGTTGATTTGGTGGGCAACCAAGGTCCCAACCACTCATACATTCCACCCCACTAGCCCAACACAATATCATGGAGAATACAGCCCAATAATCCACTGGGCCTATTTAGAAAGTTCTAGCCCATTTGGGCCTACAAGGATTCCAAAAATCTGGTTACATATAAGTGCCCATATAGCCTAACCAAAGTGAACCTCAATGATGCATTAATTAAGCCCAAAATTAAGGGAGTAAAGGCATGAATTATCCCTACAAAATCCTCACAATATGGTGGGTCTCACACCCTTAAAATCTAGCCACAAAACAATGTATATTTATAAATACCTTGCTAGATTTTTAGTCCACCAGCCATTCTGGGCCTACTAGAGCCCAGTAAAAACAAACTCTGATTGGGACATAAGTCCAAATGGTCCAGCGCCATGTACAAGGAGTCCCACCACATAAGGAGCATATATAAAACACATAAATTAAGTGGGCCATGCTACTGGACCGGAAGTCCAGCGGCAGCCCATCATTGGGCGTCCCAAATAGTGGGTGGACGGTCCATGGGCCTGGACGCCCAGCTCACTCCCAAGCTGGCCACACCAAGGTGGGCCACGTCCAAGTGGGCCACTAAATGTATGGACACATGGATGAAATACTACATCATGGTGGGCCTCACAAGGGCGGGACAGCCAGCCATGCTGGACGTCAACCACCTAGGACGTCCAGCAAGGTGGTTGGTCCAACCACTTGCCCTAAAATTCCAATGGCCCAATTGGCCTAAATTCAAGCTAGGTGGGTCGCAGCAAGGGTGGCCACCATAGGAATAATTTTCAAAATTTATAACACATGTTAAGCATTTTAAAAGAATATGGGCAGCAATACATCCAAAAATCTGATGGTGCAGAAAATACTGTTGTCCCTATGTTTGGCACCACATGGGGTGGGCCTAAACTTGTCCAAACCTCTGAAAAATAGGTGGAAAGGTTGGTCCCATAAATGGACAGAAAGTGGGATCCTCTGGGGTGTCCCACTTACTCTAAAAATCAAGGTGAAAGTGCTCATTTCTAACATGCAATGTAGTTGAACTGTCTAGAAATTTCTGGACTGTTATCCTACTTTGGTCCATCTCATGGGCCTCAATCATGAGGAAAATGATGTGGGCCCCATTCCACATCAAAGTGGGGTCCACACACTAAAAAATTCCTAAAGAAATTTGGGAAAAAGATGCATATAAACTGTCCCAAACATTAGCTCAAAATCATGTTCCAGATGGGTTTGAAATCTGGACAGCAACATATGTTGTCCATATTCCGGTCCATATAAATTATCCAAAGGGTTTTATACCCTGATCCATCAAGTGGGGTCCACCTAGATGGGTCATCAACATTTTAGATCCATTATTACACCAAAAACCTCAAGAAAACCATGTTTAGAGGCCACCCAAGCCATGCATGTCATGGTGGGCCTAGACATCCCATCTTCCTGATGGATCTGAGATGTTGCTAACCATCTCAGTGGGCCACAATATCTCCAGCAACAATGGAAAGAAAATAGAGAGAAAGGGAGAGAAAGGAAGAGAGATCCGGCCATTAGTGGAAGGTTCCACCACTGATGAACCTTCCACCTTCAATCCACACTGTGCAATACATTTATAGCATACATGCAAGCTATGTTCAATTGAAAAGAGGTGATGAGGTAGGGATACCATCCCTACCATTGCATGCAAAGGTCTAAATAATCTATGATAGGTTAGATTTAAGAGAAATGCCTCATGGTGGGTCCATGGAGAATGGCACACCATGGAAGATGAAATGCATGCATCTAGGCCCTTGGCCTCGATCCTAGGAGTCATGTAGGACCTCCACCATGGATTAGTGGGTCTTACATACTTCCATTCATGTGAGAAAGAGAAGGAAAGAAGAAGGAAGAGAGAAGGATCTTGATAGAGCACACACCTCCAAGGAAAGCTTCAAAACTCGAAGACTATCATCTAAGCTTTAAGGGAAGATGTTTAGATGGTGGAGATGGAGATTAGAAGGTTGGATTAAGGGGGAGATAGGGAGAATAGTTGTTGGAATGAGGGAGAGGTTGGGACGTCTCCACCATGGAAGGAGAGAATGAGAGAATGAGAAGGAGAGAGAAGGGAGAGAGAGGGGTTGTAGGAATGTAATGATTAGTTTAGGAGAGAAAGCTAGCTAGGGAAGAGAGTTGTAATCATAGCACACGGGGGGAAGAACCCAAAGCTAATGATGGGTATCTAGAGAAGGTAGCCTACTACCTAAGCTAGGGGTAGGGTAGGCTTTCTAGAAAAAGGAGCTGGTGGGGCCCATTCTAGAAAAATGTGTAAGGCTAGCTAAGTGGGTCCCACCACATAATAAAAGGTCAATAAAAGCTCGGATGATAAGTCAAGATGTATACGTCGGAATTATGCATCAGACGCGGCACCGATGCAGTCGCAATGGCATAGGTTTCAAGTCGACCTGGGTCGGGTCTACGTGACTGGACTTAAGGATGACCACAAACGAAATCCACAAGTCGCAGGTCACCGAGATTTGACCAGTAGGACCACAGGACCTAAAGGAATGAAATGGGTACTCAGATAAGCTCTTACACGCTGCATGGGTGTAACACCCCGTACCCCTGGTACTCGGGTGTTACCCTTGTAAACCCACATTAACTTAAGTTAAGATTAATCAGCTGACTTGAACTTGGTCCATGTAGGATGGAGGTTCCAACTGAAATTAAAGTCATCCATCCAAGTCCTCCAAGTGCCGGAACGCACCCCATTATACGCAGAGGGTAAGATTTCCTAAACACTTCAAATTAGAACACTTATGTTAATAAAAGACTGCTACAATGCACTTATCCCCAATGTTTGAGGACTCGTTAGTGGCAATCAAACCTTCATCACGACCAGTATGGGATATTAACTGTTGAAAATAAATATTAGACCCACTGAGCCGTCGGGTTGCATTATATGGGCTAATAATAGCCTAAAGAGGAGTATAGCGGCCCATCTGGGCCTTACCATCAGCCCAGAAGTCGGTAGGGACCCCTATAAGGGTCCCCCAGTGTGAATGGATGGTGTGGATGGGAGCACTAACATCCCACTGGGGACCCCACGCGTGCGTGTACATCGAGTGCACATGTACATGATGTGCGCTGGAACCATGGGGTCGGTCAAACGGCCTTTGACCGACCCTCTCTCAAAAAAATCAGAAAATGGCGTTTCTCGCCGTTTCTTTGTTTTAAATGACGGATCTTTGAACCTCTATGTGGCCCACCCTAGCCACTTTCTGAGCCATCTGGACCGGCTTAACAAAACCGTATAGCTTTGTGGGCCGCTGTAAACGGACGAGAAAGATGGGAAACCACCGTCCATTTCATTACATGTGGCGAAAATCCATTGAATGGAACCCATCTGGAAATGGTTGGACGGTTCATGATCGGCCCGATGGCACCATCTCAGCCATCCAACTTCCACTGAGAGGCGTGCTCTCTTTGTTCCGGAAATGGCCGGGCAAGGGCCGTGTAAGAAAAAGCTAGGAGTGGCATTCCACTCCGGGAAAGAGACACGGAATCTCTCCTAGCCGTTCTTGGGGACACGTGGCTCCATCCCTGTCGATGGTGCGAGGCGAGACAAAGTGGAGACAAAAACTCGAGCTCTATCTCACGAGAATTGGAGATTCTCGTGAGATATGTGAAGATGGGCATTTGGGACACGAGAAGTAGGCCCCACACTAATCCTGGGTCCCATCTGGACCGACCAGATGGATCAGATCGTGCCCATGCACGTTAATCGTCGATCTGCCATTAGAGATCAGGTCATCTTCCCCACTGAAAACCCACACGAAAACGACAAGATGGGCCCCACCAGATCTGAAAGGGTGCTTTTCTGGTGGGCCCCAAGCTCAACTCTTCATCCAAACGGACGGATGGACCTCGTGCACATCTGATTTTGGATCTCAGCCGTGCACAGTCACTGCACTTCTAGCCGTTGGTGCCCTCCCTCTCCCTCTATATAAAGAATCCTGTAGCCATGGGTTCCGCACCAACGAGAGAGGAGAGAGTTAGAGAGGTAGGGTGTGGGTAGAGAGAGTGGCCAGCCGACGGTGTGGACTCGGTTCCCGCTGCTCCAACTCAGTCCCTGTAAGGTCGGACCAAGTCGGGTCAGCTGGGATCGTAGCTTCACAAAGCAGAAGGGAAAGAGAGTGGGAGAGAAGAGAGAAGGAGAGAGATAAGAAAGGACCAACCAGGTGAACTCAGTGCATCCTGCACCGCCTCAGCCGTGGGAAAAACCAGGCTAAGTTGGGTCAGTGTGGACCCATAGTGGCACCGCAAGTAAGGGAGAGTGAGTGAGGGAAGAAAGGAAAGAAGGGACAGGGAGACCGATCCTCTAACCTGACATAGGTAAGGAAGGATTTAGCCATCCTTGGGGAAAGACATCTTCCCTCTGCATTTCACTTCCGTGTAATTTTTTTAGCTCAGGAGGCAGGCCAATCGATGGCTATGATTCTGTTGTTGGGTCCCTGTTCTGGGCTGGAGCTGAGCCAATCCGTGGCCCTGTTCCAGGCAGGAAACCGACCCAGCTGAAGCTCAGTTTGAGCAGGGAACGTGCCTTCCAGCAGGCTATGCATTAGGCCAAGTTCGATAGGTTTAGGGACCCCATTTCGAGATGGAACTAAGCCAACCAATGGCCTTGATTCCAAGCTGACTCCAGGCCTAAACAATGTCCGTCCAGATAGCTGTGATTCAGCTGGGGAACGAGTCTTCATCGACTCCTGTTTGGAGCTGAAAACATGTGTGCAACAGACCATACAACGGCCCTGTTCTGGAGTCAAAACCGACCAAACAATGGTTGGGTTTCCAGTCAGGCAACAGTCCTAAATGTCGGCCGCATAACGGGCCATAGTCGAGTAGCATGCGGCTCTGTTTGGTGTTGTAGACAAACCAAGCAATGGTTGTCTTCCCAACTGAGAAATCATGGCTCGTCAATGGTGGTGAATTGAGACCAGCTCTTTCAGCTGTTGCCGAGTTGCACTCCAGATGAGGTTTCCATCAGGCCCTGTTTGGGGCCGAGCCATGATACATACAGTCCCAGTTTGGGGCTGAAGAAACGGTGGGGATCGGACCATTTTCAATCTGAAAAACCGACGCCTAGAACAGCCCCTGCAGCGTGCGGCAGTGGGACTGTTCTGCGTTGAAGTTTGCAGGCTACGATGGCTTTGGGCCTCACCAATCTTGGGTGGGCTGTCTGACGTCGAGCTCCACCGAGCTTCTGCTGGGCCGCACCTTGCATCAGCAAGCGGGCCACACCCTGCCTCAGTAGTAGACCACACACGGGGCCCACCTGGATTATGGGATTTTCCCTAAACCGTCCATCAGGGGCGCTGCATAAAGCCCGGGCTGGATGGACCCATCTGAGAAATGGATGGTTGGTGTACGTATGCACTAGCTATTTAACTGTGGGTGGTATTTTAAATCTAGGCCGTCCATCGACCGACGTCCAGACCTGGACGTTTGGATCATGAACCGTGTTAAGTGTACATGCGGGGTAATGTATGTGTATGCATACATACGCATTGGTGGGCCCCACTATCCAAAACAGTGGGCCGTGCTCAAAGATTTCAATCTCAATGAGCCCCACTTGTTGTCATGGGCTGGAAAGCCTTCTGTGCATGTAATATGCAATAAAGCAAGTAGGATCCACCAGATGCGTGTAGGTGATACATACATATATTTTATGTAGGCCCATTGCAGTTGGCAACTCTGTGAACCCCACCTTGACGTATAAAATTTATCTACGCCATCCATCCTGTGGGCAAACTCTTTCTAAGGGTCTGAGAAGGGAATGGGCAGATCTAGTGATCAAGTGGGCCCTGACTAGACCCAGTTTGATCATGATAGGGACTCATGCTTGGTGAACCCGTTTTCCCTCGAGTATAGCCGAGACCACCTCGGTTTAAGGCTTCCCAGCCCTCCACCTATCCCTATATATTAAACATTGGGACTCGTGTCTAAATATGAATTAAAATTGTGCAGGAAGTTGCGTGAGTGGTAGAAATTCACCGTCTTCTCAAGGAACCTTGCCTCTAGGAGCATTCTACAACTTGTCTGGTGATGATTTCCTCCCCTTAAGCTTTTCATCCCTAACTAGACTAGAAATAGTAGTTTTAGTAGTGTGAATGGTTAACTAGACTAATGATGAATTGCGTATGGAACTTGATTTATCTGTTTAACCTGACAATCCTCATGCTTAGCATTATTTAGAATATTTATTTCTTTGTACTGCCTAAGTGAATAATTCGGTCATTTATGTCATGTATCTTATGCGATTTCAGTTGTTGTTCCTTATTTCCCTTCAAAATTGTGATACATGTTGCTATGACACACATATTGGTAAAATCTCTCCATGGGAATTCCTATCAAATGAGAGTCCGTACTTAGGGTGTAATTAGACTCGTTGTGATCTATGTAGGTCCCTGACATGGAGGTTTTGGTTGTGGTGTTGACCATAGGGTATACCATCCATGTAGGGTTTCACCTAATTGACTCGGGATGGACTTTACAACATTTTTAAATACCGCTGTTTACTCGTCTTTGTATCATTCATGTCGTCATGTTTTAAATGCCACATTTGATGATTTCAATGTTTCATACCCAGTCGGCATTGGTGGTGGCCCCCTTATGCTAAATTGATTGACCAAATGTTAGTGGGCACTACACACACCCTAAGACGGTAGTCTCATGGGCCGGGGATGGTGGTAATGGGACACTATGCCCGAGCCGTCGGCCTACGCTGGGCCTTGCACTCCCTGTAGTGACCGTGAGCTCATTCTAAAATGGTTGATTGAAAATGGATTAATAATGGGCTGGTAAATCATGCATGCACAGCATACTACGACGGCTTGGATCATTATGCCCATACGATTACGCTGCGTGTTGCGCTAATGACCAGCCGATCGATTTATGATGATGACTAGGATCCTCATGCCCATGCGATTACGCTGAGTGTTGCGCTGACGACCAGTCACATCTAAGGTGACGATCCCATTGCCTGTCTGGATATCTCTCCTGGGGCACCGACCGTCCGGATGATTTACCCGGGTCCATAATTACATTCATGCATTCATGCATTAAACAAGATTGCACATACTATGCTTGGATTATCTGTGTACTCTTATGCTATTCCTCGTTTAGGGCGGTGATGTGTAATCTTGAGGGGAGATCACACTGAGCTGGCCACTCATTCATCAATATTCAACCGTACAGAGGATGCAGGTACGGGAAGCGTTGAGGACGAGGCGGGCCCGGAGGCGGAGGCCGTCGAGGAGGAGCCATATGATGAGATGCAGCAGGAGGCGGCAGCCTACTACGGGCCGAATCAGTAGTTTAGCCATCTATTCTATTTCAGTACATTCGGGTTTTAAGGAAACTTGAGGTTTTGTAAGTGGCCCCCAGCTGGGTGGGCCCGAATATTGTTCCTATTTTGAAGCCATATCTATGACATGATTCTCATTTCCACTATATCGCACTTGATTTATTGGTTGATCATCAATTAACTCCTGGGTTCTTAGAATCTGAGTCATGTACTCGGGTTCTGAAAACCAGGGTGTTACAATGGGCCACCCCGTGATGTATTTGTGGCCCATCCATGAGGCCCACCTTAATGTATTTGTAGCCCAACCATGAGGCCCATTGGCACAACCCATTGATGCCACCCACTTGATGTATATGAGGCCCATTGGCACAGCCCATCGATGTGACCCACTTGATGTATATGAGGCCCATTGGCACGACCCATCGATGCGACCCACTTGATGTATATGAGGCCCATTAATGTAACTCACTTGATGTATATGAGGCCCATTGGCGCAGGCCATTGATGCAACCCACTAAATGTATATGAGGCCCATTAATGCGGCCCACTCGATGTATGTAAGGCCCATTGTTGCACCCCATGTATTGCGGCCCATTGTGATGTATATGAGGTCCATGAGCGAGGCCCAATGTGATGCATATGTAGCCCATGAGTGAGGTCCATCGTGATGCGTATTAGGCCCTTGAGAGAGGCCCATGGTGTGAGGTCATGGGCCTACTATATGTTTGGCCCTATGAGGGTCACTCCTTAGGAGCAATGTCGGTTGAATGTCCACATTGATGGGCATGATGGTTAAATGTCTACATTGTGACCTTCCCTTACGCCCTTTGTTAAGTCGGTTGTCGAGGCCGATTATCGAGGCCGAATGTTGAGGCTGAATATCAAGGTCGATTGTCGAGGACGATTGTGGAGGCCGATTATCGAGGCCGAATATCTAGGCCGGATGTCGAGGCCGAATGTCAAGGCCAAATATCGAGGTCGATTGTCGGGTCGATTATTAAGGCCAATTATTAAGGTCGATTATCGAGGCAGGATATCTAGGCCAGATATCGAGGCCGATTGTCGAGGCCGATTATGAGTATGCTCAGCATATCATCCGATACTAATTATGAGTATGAAAACAACATAGCATCATGATATATGCCCATACGCATCATCTACATGTTTGTTATGAGATGTGGTCGACCATTACATATGCCACAGGGCAGATTATTATGGGACTCCTTGATAGGAGGAGTTGCCCACATGAGAGCACGGTACGCGTAGGATTACTGCATGACTGGATGGTATGGCTCATGCATATCGCATTTTATGATATTAGGGTCCTAGCGATATCAGGATCGTGGCCTCTATAGGCATGTCGTAGATGGCTAGATGAGAACCGAAAATGTTTGGTTCTAGTATACGGGCGCCGTAGATGTCCCTGGGTGAAAATTCCTAAACCTCCGGGCCCGAAAATGCCCCAACGTCCAGACCGAGTGGATATATATGAGAGCATGAGGGCCATATATTAGTAACCGCATCTCCCATTGTGTCATGGTCGGTTGGGAGGGTGTGTGACCTTACCCGCCTGAGTAAGGGGTCAATATCGAGGTTAAGTTTGTGTAACGCCTTGAAATTCGGGGGTCGAGCATAACTCAGCTCCCGAGTTTCATAACATCACTTATGCAACATATTTAATGATGGATGTATGTTGTGTGTAAGAGTACATAAAACATGGAATAGATTAAGCCAAACTACAAACATAATTCAGGGATAAGTGATAGACACAAGCGGAAGACTTAAAGAAGCATATGTGTACATGTGTAAGTCCCTAAAATACGTATACATGCCAGGCCATACTTACAAGTGTTGCTATCAAAAATACAAGCATCAAATGACATTATCTATTCCAAAAGAAAACCCAGAATCTCCGCATATCAGGACACGACTCACATGAACCCGCCTGAAAACTGCATAAAAGAAAATGCAGCCTCATCATCTCGAACTCCTGCTCTGCCTCAGGGGTCGCATCAACATCTACATCTAAGACAGAGTCTGGTTTATGTTTAAACACCATCCCAGAACATGAGAGTGAGTGATCAACTCAGTGGAACAATACCGCAAAAGTTAACATGATATCAAATCAACCAAGCAGTAATGGTAAAGCAGTACAATCAAACATGTCCTAATTACTCTTGTTAATGTAAGGATGTATGTAGAATGATGCATGCCCTCGCCTTACTCCCTCAGCATCTTCATCTCATGTTACGCATGACAAACTCCCGCAGTACCAACGACTTCCACGCACATGCAAATGAGGTGCATGAACATGATTACCAAGTTGTTATTAGTCCTTTTCATATAGCAGGATTGGGAAGCTAAGGTACCTTCCTTATATCAATTTCCACACAGTGATCCATTCTAGGGTCGTTAGTCCTAGGCCATCTCATACGATCATATGGTTCTAGGTCACTGCAGAGGGCTCGTCACCAATCAATGCACGCCTATCATACCTTCGTTACTACTCTAAGGCTCGTCGCCTTAATGCAGTATCAAGGTATGCTCAAGGTCACTACAAAGGGCTCGTCACCAATTAATGTAGGCCGACAGCATGAATATAGTGTCCCATACCACCATAATCGGCTCACGAGTCTGGTTGCTCACTGGTCACTATGGGGAGGCTCGTCACCCCAGCGTAGGCTGACATCTCGACCACGGTGTCCCATACCACCATGTCCGGCTCATAACTCTTAGCGGATCAAGGTACAACGGTTAACGGGATTTCATCGGTAAGTTTAGTACCCTAGATTCAAACAATAGCGTCCATACATGGTGAACATACATCTAATAATCGGGTTACTTGACGAACTCGACTAGCACGAGCGCAACCTCAACCACGAACTCAAGGCCGATTACCGATTTCCTGGACTATTTCATAGTCCTAAACACATTCCATTATAACAGATATGCATATACAATTTGGAACAGTAATGGAACAACAATTCAGATCATGTAGTATGTGAGCATTTGAAGAATATCAACTTAACATGGA
Source organism: Magnolia sinica (assembly GCF_029962835.1). Taxonomy (NCBI): domain Eukaryota; kingdom Viridiplantae; phylum Streptophyta; class Magnoliopsida; order Magnoliales; family Magnoliaceae; genus Magnolia; species Magnolia sinica. Next base: position 46,584,830 of record NC_080585.1, on the reverse strand, counting down.
TTTACACATAAGTAATACTTGAAGTTAAACAACAAAGAATGTGACTTGCATGTAGGAAATCATATACACCAATAGGAGAGTTGAGAATCGCTTCCCAACGCCCGCAAATAGGATAATATATTACACTTTAGACCATTCAGACATTTCTACAAACACTTAGACTACATAGTTCAACATACATGACGCATGTTGAAATACACGCAATTGGACAATTCCTTTTGCCAAGGAGTTGACACACATACAATTAGCACAAATACACGACAGTTAATCATGGCAAGCACACGTTCATATTTTATACGTATACGTATACGATACTTCCTACATATACATAGAATACACAAATCTCAATATAACACATACATATCAGGAACGCAATATAAACATCGCATTTGGCATGTGAAATTGCACCCACAACAAGAATAAACCATTATCTGACATTGAAAGCCTTGAAAACCATAACCTATACGAATATAATCCGCACCTTAAACCAGAAAAAGCACACTGAACTGATTCAGACGATATGTCTTCGTCAACGGTGACTAGATAACCTAAGGCAAGAATAGAAATGAGTTACATCAACACATAGACTATTCTAAGCTGTAAACAGATTAGGTTTAGATTAACTTACCCAAGGAGGAACTTAGATCGCCGGAATAACGATTCAAAAGTGATGGTTTAAGGATGTAGAGTAACAGGAAAGAATCTTAAGATGATTCACCAACTTCTCTCTCACTTTCTCTCTCTTTTCCTCTCTCTTTCTTAGCTAGGGTTAGGAAATTCGTATGAAAAAGAGGGTGAGGGTTTTAAGGTCTTTATATAGGCCTAAAATAGATGAAAATAGCCCCAGGGCCAAGGTATACTTAGGTTATAACCAAATCAGGCCTCTCTCGATCCAACAGAGCACTTCCGGTGGTCCTTTTTCCATGTGCGGTCGAACTTAAGCTCACTGACCATGGATTTAGGTCAGGCTGAGTTTTCGTACCGATCGGCTTCACAGATCAGCCGTGGTAGGCCACACTCAATTCAACGGTCAGTGAAACTCGATCAAGTCCACAAGCACTATGACATACCTAGGCCATCTTCCCTGATCCGAGGGTGAAATTGGGTCAGAATCCAATGGTCAAATTACTTAAAATCGTCGCGCAAGCGAGACGACTCAGATTTCATAAAATCATATTTAATTTATCACCGTTCTCACACTCTTCACTCCGGACTCAATCAAATCGACCCAGGACATCATCTAGACTTAAATTTTGAGGTGATGGTCAAGTCCAACATGGTGACCATAACTGTCTAAGATCATCGCTATCGGACTTTCGACGCGCGATCCAGGTCCGATCCAAAGTTTCTAAAAATTTCCAAGAGCAACTGGATTTAGCGTTAAATCCCAGATTTCAGAGTAACATAGCGCTAACGATTCTACAAGTTTTGAGTCCTGCAGATCAAATTTAAAGTGATTGATGCTAATTTCACAAGCAATCAAGTTTAACGCTAATTAACCCATAAATAACTTCTAAGGAAAATAGAGGTAGTACTCGGGTCTTGGCACGAAATTTTTCGGGTCATTACAATCTACCCCCCTTAAAAAAAATTCATCCTCGAAATTCGTACCTTCTCATATTCCTCAAGGATCTGAGGGTAGCTCTTTCTGACCTCAGCTTCAATCTCCCAAGTAGCCTCTTCTTCACTATGATGCTTCCATAGTACTTTCACAAGAGGGATGACCTTGCTACGCAATAGCTGCTCCTTCCTGTCTAGGATACGCGTCGGTCGCAGTACATATGTGGCATCCTCGCTCAACTGCACCTAGTCCCAACTGATAATATGCGAAGGATCAGGAACCTACTTCTTCATTATAGAAACATGAAATACGTTATGCACGCCCGCAAGTGGTGTGGGCACAGCAAGGCGGTATGCTACCGTTCCCACTTGATCCAGAATTTAAAATAGACCAATAAATCTCGGCGTGAGCTTTCCCTTCTTACCGAACCGCAGAACTCCCTTCATAGGGAAAACCTTAAGAAATACATGGTCTCCAACCTCAAACTCAAGCGGTCGCCACCTCGTATCAGTGTAACTCTTCTGCCTGCTTTGGGCTGTCAGAAGTCGACGTCGAATAATGTCAACTTTCTCTGAAGTTGCCTGCACCAACTTCGGGCCAATCAAACTACGTTCGCCAACTTCTACCCAGCAATGCGGTGCTCTACACGGGTGACCATACAATGCCTCGCAGGGAGCCATGCCGATACTCGCCTGGAAACTGTTATTATACGCGAACTCTGCATAAGGGAGACAATCATCCCAACTGTCCTTGAAATCCAAAACACAAGCTCGCAACATGTCTTCCAGAATCTGATTCACACGTTTCGTCTGCCCATCTGTTTGTGGATGAAACGCGATGCTAAACATCAATTTCACACCCATCGCTTCCTGGATAAGAGTCTAGAAGATAGATATGAAACGCGTGTCTCTATCAAACACAATCTCCAAGGGAACTCCATGCAGACGTACAATCTCCTTAATGTACAACCTAGCCAACTCGTCTACAGAGTTCGTGACTCTGATCGGTAAGAAATGAGCCGATTTCGTCAATCGGTCGATGATCACCTAAATAGAGTCATGTCCCTTCCTCGTTCTCGGTAGCCCTGAAATAAAATCCATAGAGATGAAGTCCCACTTTCATTCTGCTATGGGCATGGGCTGAAGCAACCCAGGAGGTTGGCGATGCTCTACCTTGACCTGCTGGCACGTGAGACAACAAGATACATACTCAGTAATGTGGACCTTCATGTTGTCCCAGCAATAAGATCTTTTCATATCTTGATACATCTTCGTGATACCTGGATGCATCGCAAGCTTAGAATTATGGGCTGACTCGAGAACCACCCGTTTCAAGTCAAGAATGTCTAGGACACATAACTGGCCACGAAATCGTAGGCCCCCATCTGAACTAACACTCCACTTGGAGTTCTCATCTGTACCAACTCGCTCTCTTATCTTCGCCAAAAGCTCATCATTTGCCTGAGCTGCAACGATCCTCTCGTCAATGAGGGGTTGTACATGAATGTGTGCGATAACCTCATACGCCTCTTCCACCGTAAGTTTCTGCTCAAAGTCTCGCACAAACTCCAATATGTCCCACTCTGCTATTATTAGCGGAGCCGCAAACTCTATAGTCTTCTTGCGACTCAACGCATCTGCCACAAGGTTTGCCTTGCGCGGGTGGTAAGAAACATCGAACTTAAAGTCTTTCAATGTTTTCATCCATCGGCGTTGCCTCATACTTAAGTCACGCTGCGTGAAAATATACTTAAGGCACTTGTGGTGGCAAAAGAGCTCGAACTCCTCTCCGTAGAGGTAATGTCTCCAGAGCTTTTGTCACGCCCCAAACTTGGAAACCGGGCTCACAAAATTTTCGATCACCGAATCCGGTGCTGACAGCCTCCGTAGTACCCCATTCTCGGCTCCCAGCGTATATACGCTAGATTCCGATCCTGGGATCCTACAAGGAGGATTTTTCAATGTACATTTATCTCGTAATGAGCATAACCACAAGATTACCCAAATCACAAAGGCAACATCATCATCACATATCCACTAATATAATCGTTTGAGTACAATACTGAAAGGGGAATACATATATAAAATAAATCAAAGCTCCAGAAGACCACTGTACGCTCCAGGCTCAATGCTGCTGCAACCTAACATCACCTGCACGCATCTCTCGTGCATAAGCTTATAGAAAGCTTAGTGGGTGGTGAAAGTGTGTGCATAAGGTAAGTGCCAAGTAAGCAATATCAGAGTAATCAGAGTAAGCGGAAATACTGATAAACGCACAATCATACAATGTCAGAAACACTAGCAAGATCATAAATCATACGAAATCAGAGTAATACGAAAACATACTGATAGGCCCATAAATATCATCAGTCTTATCCAGGCTATGCGACGTAGAAATATAATAAAAACAATATCATATACTGATGAAGTAATGTAGATCAACTATACAATGCGGAGACAACAAGCCAAATATCAGATGCCGCTGATGCAATGCAATAAACAAATCCTGATGAGTCCACGAATACCATCAGTCGTATCTAGGCCATATAATGCAGAAACATAGTAACCTAAAATGCTAAGTACTGCGGATGCAATACAATATACGGTGCGAATGTAATGACCATGCTGGAGTGTGAAGTCGGGATGATAGTACGTAGTATCGCAGACTACGGGGTCCACCACAAAAGACTTCTATCCAAATCAGTCCCATACCTAAATTTGGATAGTCAGACTCAATGTGGTAAACTCCTAATCTCAGGTTAGTCGCGCGCCCAACCGAAATCCTGGTCATGCGAAGGTACACGTAACAAATAGTTACGCACCACTAGCCCAAGTGAATAGTGAAGGAATGAATGAATGAATATGCAATTCCTGCTCAATAAGTCCACATATCAGTACAGTTACTCTCTGAAAAATCACCGGGGTCTATTACACTCCAAACTAGGCTGCCGCCCCATCGCGCGCAACAAGGTGAGTGAAAGAGACTTCACTATCCGCCTGCCAATATTGGGCCCGGCTCGTCGATAGAGGACCCATTCCTCGAGCTGGTCAGACTCAGCCTAGCATTGCCCCCTCCTCTCGGGCAGGTAAGGCCGTACCCCTTTCCAACCGACCACGACACAGTGGGAGACGCGGCCTATCGGTATACGGCCCTCATGCGCTCATGCATCCACTCGGTCTAGACGTTGGAGCAACCTCTGGAACCAAGAGGGTTTAGGGACTTTCACCCAGGGATATCTATAGCACCCCATGTAGAACAGATTTTCGGTGTCCCATCTGGCCATCCACGAAATACCTGTGAAGGCTACGACCCTGATGTCGCTAGGGCGTACAGTAATCACAACACACAATGCAAGATGCATGAGTCATACAATCCAGTCATGCATCAATCCTACGCATACCGTGTACTCATGTAAGACAATCTCCGCCTACCAAGGAGTCTCATAACAACATGCCCAATGACATATCCAATGGTCAACCACATCTCATAACAAACATGCAAATGATGCGTATGGGCATGTATCGTGATGCTATGCTGTCACATAATCATAATCGGTATCCATGACCGGCATTGACAATCAACCTCGACAATGTGGACATTTAACCATCATTGCCCCCGAGGAATGACCCTCATAGATCCTAACATATAATGGACCCATGACCTCACACAAGGGACAAATATACAACACTATGAGCCTCACTCAAGACCTTAATACACATTACGATGGGCCTTTCACACGGGCCCAACACACATCACAAAGGGGCCTCAACTACGAGTCGCATATACACCATATAGGTCTCGATAATCGGCCTCGACAATTGAAATCGGTCAATAATCGGAATCAGCACATCGGTCACGATAAACGGCCTCGATCGCTAATCGGCAATCGGTCAAGATAAACGGCCTCGATCGCTAATCGGCAATCGGTCAAGATAAATGGCCTCGATCGCTAATCGGCAATCGGTCAAGATAAACGGCCTCGATCGCTAATCGGTAATCGGTCAAGATAAACGGCCTCGATCGCTAATCGGTAATCGGTCAAGATAAACGGCCTCGATCGCTAATCGGTAATCGGTCAAGATAAACGGCCTCGATCGCTAATCGGTAATCGGTCAAGATAAACGGCCTTGATAATTGGCACCGATAATCAATAGATAAACAAAGCGGGGTCCATAGGTGATCAGCCGATTAACCATAGTATAAAAATCGACACTCGGCCGTGGTCATATCAAATCTGATAGCATAGAGTCATCCGTCTATGGCGAATGGGGCCCACCTATTTGGGTTAACCCACGAAGAGAACAGGCCTAACAAGGCCTAAGGGAAGGTCACAATGAGGACGTCTAACCATCATTGCCCCTCAATGTGGGCATCTAACCAACATTGCTCCCAAAGAGTGGCCCACATAAGGGATTTATACGCAACGCGGCGGATATACATGCATCACATTGGGCCCCACATACATCACATTGGGCTTCATACAAGGGCCTCGAGCGTATCACAATGGGCCATGTCCATGGGCCTTGAATACATCACTTTGAGCCTCGCCCATGGGCCTAGAATACATCACTTTGAGCCTCGCCCATGGGCCTTGAATATCAAGCGGGTCGCATTACATGGGCTGCATTACATGGGCCGCACTAATGGGCCCAATACACCTCACAAGGGCCATAGATATAGCTAAATGGACCACGCCAAAGAGAACCATGAATACACAACAGGTGGACCCTGCACCTGGGCCTCAAATACATCATATGGGCCTCATCACACGGGCCCCAAATACACAATAGGCGAGCCTCAAATATACATCACAAGTGGGCCTTGTACATGCAGCAAGTGGGCCTACTCATCATAGCTGGGCCTACCAACGGTCCAGCCAAAGGACGGCCTGGATAACAAATACATCACGATGGGTCCCACTAGGATGTGGGTGAGAGCTTGGATTACATCTAAAATCATTTCAATAGTGGCAGGTGCAACATGTGTATCATTATAGCTTTAATGCAAAAATGACAGCTGCCAACTCCAGGTCGTGTGTAGAGTAATTTTCTTCGTGTTTCCTCAACTGTCTCAAAGCATATACAATCACCATGTCCTTCTGCATAAGGACACAACCCAAACCAATGCGAGAGACGTCAGTATATATTGTATACTTAACCCCTTGCTCTGGTAATACTAGCACAGGGGTGAACGTCAACTTGTCCTTCAGCTCTTGAAAAGCTATCTCCACCCTCTCATTCCAAGAAAACTTCAAATCTTTCCGTGTCAACTGAGACAACGGTCTGGCTATCTTCGAGAAGTCTCGTATGAAGCGTCGATAATAGCCTGTTAGACCCAGAAAGCTTCTCACCTCAGTAACTGAACCAGGCTGCTTCTAGTCCTGAACTGCAGCTACCTTAGCAAGGTCGACAGCTATCCCTTCCTTGGACACCACATGTCCTAGGAACTTGACTTCCTCTTTCCAGAAATCGCATTTCTTGAACTACGCAAAAAGCTGATTCTTCCTGAGAGTATCCAAGACCGCTCTTAAGTGCTCCTCGTGCTCTTCCCGACTAGCAGAATATATCAAGATGTCATCGATAAAGATAATGACAAATCGGAATAAGAATGGCCAAAATACCCTGTTCATCAGATCCATGAACACGGCCGGTGTGTTCGTAAGACCGAGCGACATCACAAGGAACTCATAATGGCCAAAGCTAGTCCTGAAGGCGGTCTTCTGCATGTCCTCATTCTTGACGCGCAACTGGTGATACCCTGACTGCAGATCAACCTTCGAAAAGTACCGTGCCCCCTTCAACTGATCGAATAAATCATCAATCCTGGGCAAGGGATACTTGTTCTTCACAGTCACCTGATTCAACCTGCGATAATCAATACATAATCGCAAGGAATCATCCTTCTTCTTAACAAACAGGACAGGTGCTCCCCAAGGAGACACACTAGGCCCAATAAAATCTAAATTCAACAAGCCATCTATCTGCTTCCTCAATTCCTTCATTTCACTCGGAGGCATACGATAGGTAGGCAAAGAAATGGGCATTGCACCAGGCATGAGATCGATGGTAAAATCAATCTCGCACTGAGGGGGTAATCCAGGAATCGACTAGAACACATCTTCAAACTCCCAAACTACAGGTGTGCTTTCAAACGCCGATCCAACAATACTCTCTAACAGAGAAGTATAATAACCGAGATGAAAAGGGTAACTGACCTGAACTGGGAAAGTAACTGTCTTGCCCTCAGGTCCATGGATTGTCACCGACTTAGTTTCACAATCAATCTCTGCCCGCATCTTCGCGAGCCAATCCATACCCATAATGACATCGTAATGGTAAAGAAGTGCGACAAAAAGGTCAACAAGAATCGATCCACTCCCTAGATCAATCAAACAACCCATACAACGCTTGTTCATAGCAGAGGAGATCCCTGTAGCGATAGTGAGCGTCACTCCCTTCATAGTAACAGTGCCCAAACTCAGACGCCTAACTGCCGCATATGATATAAGAGAGGTAGTGGACCCTGTATCCACCAACATAGAAATGGGAATACCTTCAATATGAGCTGTAACCTCGAAGGATCTCGGCACCAAGTCAGCCACAGGCGCTTCAGTTGAGAGCGCGTGAACTCGAGCCTACTGCTGGCGATTCGGCGGAGGAACCATGGGCCGCTGAGGTGGCCTAAAGCTAGGTACAGAAGGTCTGAAGGATGGATGAGCTAGCGCTGAACGAAGAGGTGGAGGTGATATAACCTGAGGCATCGGACGGCTGATCCTCTGCGGTGGAGTAAATCCACTATCCCGCATACATGAAAAGCAAGTACGATCCAAATGCCCCATCTTCCCACAGTACGAACAGTGAAAATCAGCTCGCACCAACTGAGTGGGGGGTGCTGAACGCCTCGGAGGAGAATCTGCCCGCGGTCTCTTGCCGAGAAATGGTGCACTCTGAAAGTCAGGTTGTGGTCTGGGAACCATAGGTGCTCGCATACGGGATGACCTGTCCCCGTCCTGCTCAGCTTGCAAAGACATGCTCACCAACTCCGCATAGGAAGATATGCTAGCACAGCACATCTTCGATCGGATCTCAGGCCTCAACCCCTCAGAAAAACACCACATCCGTATCAGCTGATCACCCAGAATCAAAGGAGCATAGCAACCCAGCTCAGTAAACCGGTTCTCATACTCCGTCACCGACATCCCTCCCTGACGGAGGCGAAGGAACTCACTCTCCTTCTCGTGTCGGTACGGAACCGGAAAATACTTCTAGTGGAAGCGTGCCTCAAACGCCTGTCATGACCACTCATACCCTTCCTCAACAGTGCGAAGAACACTGTCCCACCATAAAATGGCCTCCTTCTCAAACATGAAGGAGGTAAGCTCGACCTGCTCAACCTCAGAACAGTGCAGCCGTCTCAGCATCTTAGAGATGCGATCAATCCAGTACTCGGCCTCCTCGGGTTTATGAGGACCCGCAAATGTGGGAGGTCGTAAGCGCTGAAATCGCTCAAATGTGCCACTCGCACTAACGCTCCCAGATGGGTGCATAGGTGAAGCAGGTGGAGTTGCCCCCATCAACTGAGCAAAGATGTCAGCCATGGAAGATAGAAACTGCTGCTGCTGCTGCTGCTAGTGCTGCTGCTGCTAAATCTACTGCTACTACATCAACAGCATCATCTGCTCAAACCTATTAGGAGGCAGAGCAGACGAAGATGTATACGGCATCGATGCAGATGCACGGTTCGGCTCAGGAACCGAAGGTGTGACTGGAGGAGACATGGGTGGAATCACAGGTGTCGGCCCAACACCAATATGAGACGGGCGCGACTGTGGATTCGTTTGGCTATCGCCCAGGGGAGAAACCCCGACAAGCGACTCGACTAAAGAGAGACGGGCCGAAGTCTTCAAACCGTTAGGAGGCATACCCTACATTTAACAAAGGATGCAACCTGTAAGATTCAACATCCACATAATCCACCCACACAGCATTCACAGGACAACTTCAATGATAAACAACATGCATTCCATTTAACAAAATTGTCACAATACAAGAAGTACAGCATTACATGAATCGTGACAGAGAAAGCATGTGAACTAAAACATCTAATACTTCAAACAACAAACAACTTCCAACTACTATGCCAACACGGCTACACACAAAAAGAAACAACAAACAGAGCAAAGGATGACTACAACTGCAACTACTCGTCGGAATCAGGAGATGGAGGCGGGGCACCCTTATCCTGCAAACAACACAGGATAGACTTCAGAGTTCGAGTCACCTTCTTAAACTTATGCTTCACAAGGCCTCGAAGATCCATAATATCCTGGCGTAGAACAGCCTGACCTTCCTCAAGCCGAGCGATACGGGCATCCCTGACAGCCTGATCTGTGCTCTGCTCTGGTGCCACAGGAGGAGAACTCTCGCTCGTATCCTGAGCCTCTACCTCTTCCTCGTCCTGCTCTGCTTCTTCTTCAATCTCAGCTCCACCCTCACCATAACTCTCTTCCTCATCGGTCTCTATCTCATCCTCACTTTCTGAGGCTTGTCAATGAGGCCCAATGTCCATCTGATTTAGGGTCGTCTCATTAATGCAGTGAACAGGTACAGGCTTTTCTGCCCCAAGCCTGAAGCCAAACTCATGTGTAAGTTTACAGATGAGTCGGCCAAATGGGAGTGATTCGGTCCTCCTATTCGAATGAGTGATAAGGATAATCTGACGTAAGATGTACGTTGGCACACATAGCTTCTCTCCTTGTCCCACCTGATACAGAAAATCTACCATCAGGCGCGTACACTCGCTGTGGTTGCTCCACCTTAGATATACATTGAATGTGCACATGTGGTGAAGCAAGCGAAAGTCGTCCGTCATGTTGGTAGCTAGAAGGCTTCTATTAGGCTGTCATTCGACCAGACGACCACACAGGAGCCGTGTGCAGTGATCTCTCTCGCGCGAACTGCTCAAATTCTTCTCACTAGCATGCACCTCACCAAGCAGCACATTCAGGAGTCGGGATATCAAAGTGACGTTGACCGTGGCCTCCCGACCGCTTCCGCAAGGGCTTTTGAACTGCAGAGGCTTCAGCGAAGGATCACAAATGATGGCATAAAAAGCTCAAACAGTGCTCGCATTGGCACGATATTCGCCCTCAAACAAGGGACGCTAACTGACCCCTTCCAGGTGCTCCAACAACAGAAACTCGCCAAATAGCCGCGAATCTACATGAGCCTCAAAAAGGACCCTACGGCCTTCATAGACTCCATGAGATAGCTCCGCCAACAAGGTTCTTCCAATGGAAGCTTGAGGATCAAGGTCCCGCTTGGTCTGAGACTCACGGGTGGCGGTTGTGCTTGCGGTGGCACCTCTCGGCTTCCGTGCATGGGTTAGGCGGCTAGGCCCAGCTTCATCTACGGGTGCTCTCTTCTTCCCCATAAAAGAGAGAGGGGTGGAGATGGAAAATATGGCCGTGACAAACTCAAATAGGGCCATGGAAAATGAGAGAAAAGGGAGAAATGGGAAGAATGGTGAGGTTTCCACACACTTGAGATCCTAAAGAAGAATTTGAGAGCTCAAATGAGAGTGAAAAGGAGTGAAGACAGCAATGGGGATGAGTTTTTGAAATGGGTTGGATGGGTGTGCACGAAAATGGAAGAAGAAGGAGATTGGGGAGGGATTTTAGTGGAGTTTTAAGAGAGACTTGAAGAAAAGGAAAGCTTGGGAGGGTATTTTATGAAGGAGAGAGGGTTTGGGAGGTGCTTTAATCAACCAACCTTGGAGGAATAGGCCACACTAGGCCCCAACGGCGTCGGCCCAAGCTGGCTCGCTGAGCGGCGAGGGCTCGCCGAACCGGCGAGGTCATTCCCGGTCTCTGGACAGTTAGGCGATGACTCGCCGTTTGGGTGAGGTCCTGCTGGCCCCTTAAGTCCAAAATGAGGTGGGTCCCCCTGGAATTGCCCCGATCGGCTCCTTTGTCTAATTCGATGCATATCGGGCCACTCGGGTTAAAATCTGATACAAACACAGGTTTACAGACATTTTAAGGGCTGAGATGGGAAGATAAACCATCTAAACTCGTCAATGGACGGTCTAGAAGAGATTTTGGGTCGCTGTGTGTGATCAAGAGTGTGCATAGACTCGATCTTGGCGATCATTTTCAGTAAACTTTCACTGATAGAAGCAATGGACACACATACACAAATTCTACAATAAACTCGCACCCTCCTACACTAAGGTGGCGACAGCGTACGGTGTGTGATCATAACCCAGGTCCGGTTTAATCCAATTCATGCTCTGATACCAACTTGTAACGCCCTAAAATTCGGGGGTCAAGCATAACTCAGCTCCCGAGTTTCAAAACATCACTTATGCAATATATTTAATAATAGATGTATGTTGTCTATAAGAGTACATAAAACATGGAATAGATTAAGCCAAACTGCAAACATAATTCAAGAATAAGTGATAGATGCAAGCGGAAGACTTAAAGAAGCATATATGTACATGTGTAAGTCCCTGAAATACGTAAACATGTCAGGTCATACTTACAAGTGTTGCTATCAAAAATACAAGCATCAAATGACATTATCTATTCCAAAAAAAAACCCAGAATCCCTGCATATCAGGACATGGCTCACATGAACCCGCCTGAAAACTGCATAAAAGAAAATGCGGCCTCATCATCCTCAAACTCCTGCTCTGCCTCAGGGGTCGCATTAACATCTGCATCTAAGACAGAGTCTGGTTGGTGTTTAAACACCGTCCCAGAACGTGGGAGTGAGTGATCAACTCGTGGAATAATACCGCAAAAGTTAACATGATATCAAATCAATCAAGCAGTAATGGTAAAGCAGTACAATCAAACATGTCCTAATTACTCTTGTTAATGCAAGGATGTATGTAGAATGATGCATGCCCTCGCCTTACTCCCTCAGCGTCTTCATCTCACGTTACGTATGACAACCTCTCGCAGTGCCAATGACTTCCACACACATGCAAATGCAGTGCATGAACATGATTACCAAGTTGTTATTAGTCCTTTTCATACAGCAGGATTGGGAAGCTAAGGTACCTTCCTCATATCAATTTCCACACAGTGATCCATTCTAGGGTCGTCAGTCATAGGTCATCTCATACGATCATATGGTTCTAGGTCGTTGCAGAAGGCTCGTCACCAATCAATGCACGCCTATCATACCTTCGTTACTACTCTAAGGCCCGTCGCCTTAATGCAGTATCAAGGTATGCTCGAGGTCACTACAAAGGGCTCGTCACCAATCAATGTAGGCCGACAGCACGAATATAGTGTCTCATACCACCATAATCAGCTCACGAGTCCGGTTGCTCACTGGTCACTACGGAGAGGCTCGTCACCCCAGCGTAGGCTGACAGCTCGACCACGGTGTCCCATACCACCATGTCTGGCTCATGAGTCTCAACGGATCAAGGTACAACGGTTAACGAAATTTCATCAGTAAGTTTGGTACCCTAGATTCAAACAATAGCGTCCATACATGGTGAACATACATCGGACAATCGGGTTACTTGACGAACTCGACTAGCACGAGCGCATGTTGGGTTGAATGACATAGAGTGCGCAAACACTCCGTGTGGCCAAACCACTGCCGACAACTCTAATACAACTCGGGTTTGTCAAATCACGTCCTTCGTGACGAAAGCTACCTCAACCAGAAACTCATGGACGATTACCAATTTCCTAGACTATTTCATAGTCCTAAACACATTCCATTATAACAGATATGCATATACAATTTAGAACAGTAATGGAACAACAATTCAGATCATGTAGTATGTGAGCATTTGAAGAATATCAACTTAACATGGATTTACACATAAGTAATACTTGAAGTTAAACAACAAAGAATGTGACTTGCATGTAGGAAATCATACACACCAATAGGAGAGTTGAGAATCGCTTCTCAACACCCGCAAATAGGATAATATATTACACTTTAGACCATTTAGACGTTTCTACAAACACTTAGACTACATAGTTCAACATACATGACACATATTGAAATACATGCATTTGGACAATTCCTTTTGCCAAGGAGTTGACACATACAATTAGCACAAATACCCGACAGTTAATCATGGCAAGCACATGTTCATATTTTATACGTATATGATACTTCCTACATATACATAGAATACACAAATCTCAATATAACACATACATATCAGGAACGCAATATAAACATCGCATTTGGCATGTGAAATTGCACCCACAACAAGAATAAACCATTATCTGACATTGAAAGCCTTGAAAACCATAACATATACGAATATAGTCCGCACCTTAAACCAGAAAAAGCACACCGAACTGATTCAGACGATATGTCTTCCTCAACGGTGACTAAATAACCTAAGGCAAGAATAGAAATGAGCTACATCAACACATAAATTATTCTAAGCTCTAAACAGATTAGGGTTAGATTAACTTACCCAAGGAGGAACTTAGAATCGCTGGAATAACGATTCAAAAGTGATGGTTTAAGGATGTAGAGTAATAGGAAAGAATCTTAAGATGATTCACCAACTTCTCTCTCACTTTCTCTCTCTTTTCCTCTCTCTTTCTTAGCTAGGGTTAGGAAATTCGTATGGAAAAGAGAGTGAGGGTTTTAAGGTCTTTATATAGGCCTAAAATAGATGAAAATAGCCCCAGGGCCAAGGTATACTTAGGTTATAACTAAATCAGGCCTCTCTCGATCCAACGGAGCACTTCCGGTGGTCCTTTTTCCATGTGCGGTCGGACTTAAGCTCACTGACCATGGATCTAGGTCAGGCTGAGTTTTCATACCGATCGGCTTCACAAATCAGCCGTGGTGGACCACACTCAATTCAATGGTTAGCGAAACTCGATCAGGTCCACAAGCACTATGACATGCCTGGGCCATCTTCCCTGATCCAAGGGTGAAATTGGGTCAAAATCCAACAATCAGATTGCTTAAAATCGTCACACAAGCGACATGACTCATATTTCATAAAATCATATTTAATTTCTCACCATTCTCACACTCTTCACTCCGGACTCAATCAAATCGACCTAGGACATCATCTGGACTTGATTTTTGCGGTGATGGTCAAGTTCAACGCTATCAGACTTTCGACGCGCGGTCCAGGTCCGATCCAAAGTTTCTTATAATTCCCAAGAGCAACTGGATTTAGCGTTGAATCCCAGATTTTAGAGTAACATAGCGCTAACGATTCTACAGGTTTTGAGTCCTGCAGATTTAATTTAAAGTGATTAATGCTAATTTCACAAGTAATCGAGTTTAACGCTAATTAACCCACAAATAACTTCTAAGGAAAATAGAGGTAGTACTCGGGTCTTGGCACGAAATTTTTTGTGGTCATTACAGTTTGACCAGCTTGAGGAATGGTTCCACTATCGACGAGCCAGGCCCAATATTGGCAGGCAGATAGTGAGGTCTCTTCCACTTACCCAGTTGTGTGTTCGGATAGGGGTGGCAAGCTGACATAAAGTGTAATAGACCCAAGTGATGATCCCAGAGATGTACAACACTGATATGTGGACTTATTGAGTAGGAGTTGCATACTCAACATTTTACTCATTCATTCATTCATTCACTATCCACTCAGGCTAGTGGTGCACAACTAATTGTTTTGTATGCCTTCACAATGGTTAGGATTTCGATTGGGGCACGCGACTAACCAGAGATTAGGAGTTTACCACATTAAGTCTATCCATCCAAATTTAGATATGGGAATGGTTTGGATAGAAGTCCCTTGTGATGGACCCCATAGCTTGCGACACTAGGTACTATCATCCTTACTTCACACTCCAGCTTGGTCATTTCATTCGCACCTCATATTGCATTACAACTGTAGCATATGGTATTTTGGGTTGCTATGTTTCTGTTTTTACATGGCCTAGATGAGGTTGACGGTATTCGTGGACTCGTCAGGATTTGTATATTATATTGTATCATCAGTATATGATATTTGGCTTACTATATCTCCGCATCGCATATTCGATATGCATTGCATACTCTGATATTGAATGACTTATAGCCTTGTCAGTACTTCTGCTTACTCTGATATTATATGATTTATGGGCTTGTATTGTTTACTTGGCACTTACTTTGCGCACACACTTACACCACCATCTAAGTTTTCTATAAACTTATGCACGATAGATGCAAGTAAGTGGCGTTAGGTCGTAGCAGCATTGAGCTTGGAACGTGCAGCCATCTTCTGGAGCTTTGAATTTCGTTAAATGTATATTTCCCTTTCAGCACTGTATTCAAATGTTTTTATTAGTAGATATGTAATGATGATGTTACCTTTGTGATTTGGGTAAACTTGTAGTTATGCTTCTTACGAGATAAATGTACACTGAAAAATCCTCCTTGTAAGATTCAAGGATCAAAATATGATGTATGGGCGCTGGGAGCCGAGAATGGGGTACTACGGATGCTGCCAGCACCAGATTCGATGATCAGGAATTCTGTGTACCCGGTTTTCAAGTTTGGGGCTTGACAGGTTGTGTACTTGACTAGTACTTGATTGATTGATGCGATGGAGTGGGTAGAGATTCTCTCAGGATTCGCAATGCATGGCTTTTTTCTTGAAATAAACACGGCCCACAACTCCTGGCCTGGGTATCGCATCGGTGCGCAAGATGCGGCATTGGAACCGCGTGACAGCGTAATCGCAATGGTATAAGTCTTGGGTCTATTCAACTCAGATCTATAGGATGCTACTTAGGGTCATGCGCAAATGCTGTTTATAGGTCACGGGTCACTGAAATTCGACGGGAAGGATTGCCAGAGTCTAAGGAACAGTACGGTCTATGATACGGGTGTAAGACTCGTATCCTAGTCCATACTGTCCAGTCGACTCCCGCGATCCTTCCCGTTGAATTTTGGCAACCTGCGACCTATGATCGATGTTTGTGAACGACCCTAAGTCATATCCTGTATATTTGAGTCAGCTTAATCTGAGACTTATACCATTACGACCGCACTGTCGCCGCGATTCCAACGTCGCATCTTGCATACTGATCCGATACCCTGGCAGGGAGATGTGGGCTAGCATTCAGTTCGAAGAAAATGCCACACTTTTGCAATCCCAAGAGAATCTCTACAACATGTCCCATCAAACAATCAATCACTCAAATCAATCAATCAATCAATGCTTTCTTTCTCCTCAAGTCAAGCAATCCCAAAGTCAACTCTTTCTCACCCTTTCTCTTACACACCCATGCTAGTCAAGTACACACCTCACATCCATTAACCATTACTTCTCTTACAACAACCCTCTCTCTCTCATTTCTCTAACACATTTCCCAAGCAAGAGAAGGGGCTCACGTCCAAGCTCTTCCATGAGAGAAAAATGCATATGTGTGGCCCACTTCCCACCCCTAAAATCCTTCATCCTAGCCATTCAACTCTCATCACCTTCCATCAAAGTGAAGCATAAGGAGACCGGCATTCCATCGGACAGAGAAGATCGAACGGTGGGTGCTTCTATAGCCTAGATTCCATGCTTTTATATGGGCCAAGTGAGGCCTACCGATTGATGGTATGGATCTCACTTTGGACCCTAAATGTACCGATGGCCCACCTTGATTATCATGATCATTCCATGATGGGGCCATTCTCTATGAATCCCATCATGATGTTTACTTTCTAGTTTAGAAAGGAGGTCATCTAGACCTTCCATTTTTATGGAGAAGGGATCTCCACCGTTGATTTTGATCGGTGGGCCCATATGAAATAGGACCCACTTGATGTATGTTGTAAATCATGCAAGGGAGGGCCCATAGTGTCGGGGTCCCTCCATCACACGTGTCCTACTCCCTTTCTCTCTCTCTCTCTCTCTCTCTCTCCCTCTCCTTTTCATTTCTTCTTATGTGATGATGTGGCCATGTGGCACACCAGATGGACCCCACCATGAAGCATGTATTTTATCCAAGCCATTTGCAGGTGGGGCCCACTTTATATGTGTGTCTTACCGAAGCCATCCAACCACTCGGTGGCCCACCAGCCCACCTCATATGTATGTGTTACGCCCAAACCGTCCAGCGTCCAGGGATGCTGGACGTGAAAAGAAAACAAAAATATTAGCTTGTTTCAAAGCTTATTGGGTGGGCCACTCATACAGGTCCCACCTTGATGTATGGTTCTAATCTAAGCTGTCCATCCCTTTCCCTAGCTCATTTTACGCGTTGAGCCAAAAAATGAAGCCAATCAGATTATATGGCGGGCCATAGTTTAGAAAACTGTAACTTTTACCATTGAAAAACCACCTAATGTTTCTATTCGCCAAAACACCCTGAATATTGGGCTTGTTTGGCTTGTCTTGAAATATGGGAACCAATGGACAGGGTGAATTCTTTCAATGCGGGCCCCACACCTAAAAGCAGTGAGATTACGTGATTTACAAAAAAAAAAACAAAGTATGCAGCAGACGCTGCTGCTGCCAGAGGCGCAGGCAGCACCTACGGCATTTGGACGGACGGACAGCAGTCCCCACAGCCTAGCCGTGGGCCCCACCATGTTGTGTGTTTTGTATATCCACACCATCCATCTTGTAGGCCCTTAGGGCAGTGGGCCGCCCTCTAAAAATCAGCCGTATACCACACTCAAGCGGCCCACATCATAGGAAACAGTGTTGATTGAAGGTCTAACATTGAAACCCTTTTTTTGGGTAGCAGAAGTTTTGGATCAGTTATGAAATTTGTTTTTCCTCTTCGTCAGGGTCTGTGTGACCCTATCAACGTTGGATGGAAAATATATGTTATGGTGGGCCACACGTGTGGACCCACCTTATGAAGCGAATTGGTTGGGGTTCCACACATGAGCTATATAACTGGTGTATGTGATGTCACCAAGTTATGTGGGTCCCTCCTGTTTCATCCATGCCATCCATCTATATGGGGCCCACCATGATGCATGTGTTGCATCCAAGCCGTTCAACGATTTTGTAAGCTCATCTTAAGGTTTGAGAATAAAAATGGGTTAGATCTAAAGTTCAAGTGGACCCCACCATCAATGTGGACAGTGACCTCCACCATTCAAACTTCTTAGGAGCCGCAGTAACTTCCAATTAAGCTTATATTCTGTTTTCACTTCATCTAGCTCTATGTTAACTTATGAATTGGTTGGATCACGAACACATCACAGCGGGCCACTCCGTGATATGATCATCTTTGAGATCCACCTTGATGTATTTTTATGGTCCATTTGTGAGGTCCACCTCGATGTATTTTGTGGCCCATCCGTCGGGCCCACTTGAATGTATTTGGGGCCCATGGGTTGAGACCCATTGTAATGTATTAGGGCCCATGGGTTAAGGCCCATTGTGATGTATTAGGGCCCATGGGTTAAGGCCCATTGTGATGTAATTGGAGCCCATGGGTAGAGGCCATTGTGATATATTTCTGGCCCATTTGGTAAGGCCCACTGTGATGTATTAGGGCCCGTGGGTTGAGCCTCATTGTGATATATTTGGGGCCCATGGGTTGAGGCCCATTGTGATGTATTCAAGGCCCGTTATTGAGGCCCACCGTGATGTGTATGAGGACCATATGATGAGGCCCATTTTGATGTATTCTAAGGCCCATGGGTCGAGGCCCAATGGGATGTATACAAGGTCTATTACATTGTATGATTCCACCATGGGTTATGTAATGACATTTATGGCGGGCCATGCCTTGGGAGCAATGTTGGTTTGACGTCCACATTGTAAGAATAATGTTGGTTTAATGTCCACATTATAAATCTCCCTAGGGCCCATTGATAGGCCCATACTTGTTGTGCGTAGGCCATCTAGGACCATCTTCGTTGTGAGGATAGTTCATCACTTTATAACATGCGTAGTATAATTCCATGACTCATGCCATACGCATCATATGTATGCTTGAGATGAGTAGTGACTGATCATAGCATAGCCATTGGGCAGATTATTTAGGGGACTCACTGATAGGAGTTACCCACATGAGCGCGTGGTATGAGTAGGATTGTTATATGATTGGACAGTGTGACTCATGCATCTCGCATATGTGTGACATGATCATTGTATGCCCTAGTGACATCAGGGCCGTGGCCTCCACAGACACATCGTGGATGGCCAGATGGGACACCGAAAATGCTTGGTTCTAGCACTGTGGGCACGTAGGATGTCCTTGGGTGAAAATCCCAGAACCTCCTTGGTACCAGGAGATGCTCCAACATCTAGACCGAGTGGAATATGAGCGTTGGTACCTATACCATAAGGTCGTGTCTCTCATTGTGTCGTGGTCGATTGAAAGGGGGTGTGGCCTTATTCGCCCGATTGAGGGGACTATAAGCTAGGCTAAGTATGACCAGCTCATAAATGGGTCCACTATCGACGAGCCGGACCCGATATTGGCAGGCAGATAGTGAGGTCTCTTCCACTTGGTTGGCTGTGTAGCTAGGGAAGAGGCAGTCAGTGTGGAGTGTAATAGACCCCGTGATTTCTCCAGAGAGAAACCGTACTGATATGTGGACTTATTGAGCAGGAATTGCATATCCATCCATTCATTTATTCATTCACTATCCACTCGGGCCAGTGGTGTGTAACTATTTGTTACATGTACCTTCGCATGGCCAAGATTTCGATTGGGCGCATGACTAACCTGAGATCAGGAGTTTACCACACTGAGTCAGACTATCCAAATTTAGGTTAGGACTGGTTTGGATAGAAGTCCCTTGTGGTGAACCTCGTAGCCTGCGATACTACGTACTATCATCCCGACTTCACATTCCAGCATGGCCATTTCATTCGCATCGCATATTCATTACATCCGCAGTATTTAGCATTTTGGGTTACTATGTTTTTGTACTTATATGCTTAGATGAGGTTAGTGGTATTCGTGGCTTGTCAGGATTTGCATATTACATTGCATCCTCCACATCTGTTATTGTCTTATTATGTTTTGCATCGCATAGCCTTGGTACGGCTGATAGTACTCAGGACTTACCAGTATATTCCGCTTACTCTGATATTGTATGATTCATGATCTTGTCAGTATTTCTGCTTATTCCGATGATGTATGATTTATAGACTTTATGGTATACTTGACACTTATCTTGTGCACACACTTTCACCACCCTCTAAGCTTTTTATAAGCTTATGCACGATAGATGCGTGCAGGTGTGTTAGGTTGCAGCAGGGTGGAGCTTGGATCATGTAGCTGACTTATGGATCTTGGATTTGTCATATGTATTTCCCTTTTAGCATTGTATCCAAATGTTTATATTAGTGGATATGTGATGATGATGTTGCCTTTGTGATTTGGGTAAACTTGTGGTTATGCTTCTTATAAAAAAAAGTACATTGGAAAATCTTCCTTGTGGGATCCCAGGATGGGAATCTGGCATATGAGTGTCGGAATCCGAGAATGGGGCACTACAGAGGCTGTTGACGTCGGATTCGGCGATCGGATATTTTGTAAGCCCAGTTTCTGAGTTTGGGGCGTGACAACGGGCCTTACAAAAAGTCCTTGAAAGCAAAGTGTGCACAAAAGTATTACGATCACTTCTTAATAGGTTCAATTCTAAAATCACCGCGATTCAAGAAGTGATGGATACTAATGCAATAAAGGTAGAAGAATTAGTTGGATCTCTACAAACTTATGATCTGGATTTCAAAGCTCCTAAGAACAAGTCTATAGCCCTTAAATCTTTTAAATCGAAATTTAAATCTAAAGTCTCTGATTTTGAAAATGATGAGAATGAAGATGATATGAATATGTTGGCTAAAAAGTTTTATAAAATTTTCAAGAATAAAAATATATCAGATTTTCAAAAACCTTTTGACAAAAGAAAAGGAAATTGAAATGTTTGGAAATCAACACCTAATCCTTCAACTATTCTGAATATGGACATATAGCTTCAAAATGTCTTAAGAAGGATAAATCCAGAAGAAGAGGTATGATTGCCACTAGGGATGAATCATCAAGAATCTGAATTCAATTTAGAAACTGATGAATCAGACGAAGAATCTGAGAAAGAATAAAAGGCATTCATGACTATTTTCAGAATCACTTCTTCAGATAATTGTGAAATTTCTGACTATGAAACTCCTGAAAGTGATTCTGAAAATGAAGAAGATCTTTAAATTTCTTATGATGCCCTATACAAAGAGAGTTATAAGATTGCGGAAAATTTTAAAAATGTAAAAGAAAATTTTTCTAATTTGAAATTAGAACTTGAAAAATCCGTTTTGGAAAAATCCCATTTTTTTAAATTGTTTTAAGAAAACCAAACTAGATCTAAATTTGAAATTTTCTAAAATTTGAAATCTTAAAATTGAAAATGAGAATTTAAAATTAGAAGTTACTTCTCTTAAATTTTAAAAGAGACTTGGATATACACCCAAGGTGACTAGAGACTTGAAAAGTTACTAACTGCATCTCGATGAAGTAATGATAAATCTGGTTTGGGACATGTCAAGAATCACATAGAAAAATCTAAAACTTCCGCTCTCATTTTTGTAAAAGGTGAATCTTCAAAATCTAAAGTCGAAAATATAAAGGAAATAAAGAAGAATGAAAAACCTTTTCAAAGAACTTCTAATCTAAAAACTAAGGCCAACTATCACAAATATCAAAAGAAAAATAATAACTCTTCTCTAACTGATAAAATAGTGGACTTACTTAAAGAGCTCTTGAAATCCAACTCTAGAAATAACAACAAATCTTACTCTCAAATACAACGAATAGTAAATGATCCTCCTAAACACGAAACTATATTGAAATGGCTTCCAAAAGATAAGTGCATTATTATCCATGCAACCTTCAAATCAAATAGTCATTCAAGATGATACATGGATAGTGGATGTTCTAGACATATGATTAGTGATAAGGCAATACTATCAGACATCAATCAAAACAATGATGGCTTAGTAACATTTGGAGATGACAATAACTGCAAAATCATCGGAAGAGGTAATGTAAAACTTCCTAACCTACCTATATTTAAAGATGTCTTGTACGTTGAAGGTTTAAAACATAATTTGTTGAGCATATCTCAAATCTATGACAATAATCATAGTGTTAAATTTTCATATAACATATGTGAGATAATAAATAACCAAGGCCATATAATATTAAATGGTTGAAGAACCTCTGAAATGCTATATCATTGATGAATCTTGTTCTTCAAATCACTCTTACTACATGGTCCAAACAGACGAAACTGAATTATGGTATCAACGTCTTGGACATGTAAACTATAGAGATCTATATAAACTAAGCAAGCGAGATCATCTTCGAGGCTTACCCAAGCAAAAAAAAAAAATTAGAGAAGAAAATATGTGGTGCTTGCGAAATAGGCAAACAAATCAGGAGTTATCACAAAAAGGTGAACTCCTTAGCCACAACTAGACCTCTTAAACTACTCCATGTGGACTTATTGGACCAACTCGAACGGAGAGTAGAGACGGTAAAAAATACTTTTTAGTTGTAGTTGATGACTATATTAGATACTTTTGGGTAGCCTTCTTAAGAGAAAAGTCAGATGCTTTTGACGAAGTCAAAAGATTATTTAAACGCTTCCAGACTAAAAAAGAATTGTTTGTGAAAAGAATAAGAAGTGATCATGGCACTGAATTTAAAAATAGCAATTTTGAGAAGCTCTATAATGACCATGGAATATTACATGAATACTCTGCTCCTAAAACCCCTCAGCAAAATGGTGTTGCCGAGAGGAAATATAGAGTACTACAAGAAATGGGGAGTGTTATGCTTAATAGTAAAAAAAATTAGCTTAAAATTTATGGGCTGAAGCTGTTAATACTGCTTATTATATTATTAAACGAGTATTTGTAAGAGCAAGTAAAAGTAAAACTGCTTATGAACTCTGGTTTAATAAAAAACCTTTAGTAAAATATTTTCATACTTTTGGAAACAAATGCTTCAGTTTATTAAATTGGGAACATATGGGAAAACTTGAAGAAAAAAGTGATGAGGGCATATTTTTGGGTTATGCTCTAAATAGCAAAGCATATCGTGTTTTGAATAAAAGGACTGGAGTGATACAAGAATCTATAAATGTTGTTATTGATGATCAAAAGGTCACTCCCAATTATGATCCTGATGATGAAGTTATCATTATCAATCAATTAGAACCTTAATCAAAATCAGATTCAACTGAGAATAGATTAGTCAAGGATCATGCGACTAATCAAATACTTGGTAATCCTCACACTGGAGTTCAAACTAGAAGACAACTGGAAAACATTTGTAATCATGTGTGCTTCACTTCTCATATAGAACCATCTAATGTAAATGAAGCTATTGCTAATGAAAATTGGATTTTGGCTGTGCAAGATGAATTAAGTCAATTTGTTAGAAATGATGTTTGATATCTAATTCCTAGACCTTCTAACAAATATATAATTGTAACTAAATGGATTTTTAAAAATAAATCTGATGAATTTGGCAATATTATAAGAAACAAAGCTAGATTGGTTGTACAAGGGTATACTCAAATTGAAGGAATTAACTATGATGAGGTTTTTGCTCCATTCGCTCATCTTAATCCATCAGATTGTTTATTTCCATCACATGCCATAAAAATTTTAAAATATACCAAATGGATGTTAAGAGTGCCTTCTTAAACAGTGACTTAAATGAAGAAGTTTATGTAGAACAACTCAAAAGTTTTGAAGATCCTAAACTTCCTAATAATGTATAATGTCTTAAAAAGCCCCTGTATAGCTTAAAACAAGCTCCTAGAGCATGGTATGAAAATTTGACAAAATTTCTTCTTAGTCGAAACTTTAAAATAGGAAGTGTTAATAAAACCCTATTTATCGAAAAATTTAATAAAAATATGTTAATTGTTAAATAAATGTTGATGATATTATCTATGGATCAACAAATACTAACATTTCTTCTAAGTTTGCAAATTCTATGAAGTCGGAATTTTATATGAGTATGATTGGTGAGCTGAAATATTTCCTTGGTCTCCAAGTAAAATAACTTAAGGACAGGATATTCATATCTCAAACCAAGTATGCGATGAATCTCATTGAGAAATTTGGGTTTGAGAATGGTAAAAACTTTTCAACTCCCATGGCTACAACGGTCAGGTTATCTAAAGATGACTCAGGTAAAAGTGTTGACCCACGTCTTTACAATAGCATGATTGGTAGTATATTATATTTAACTGCTAGTAGACCTAACATTTCTTTCAGCATAGGCGTTTGTGCTAGATATCAATCTAACCCTAAAGAATCTCATCTGGCTGCAGTTAAAAGAATAATTAAATATGTTGCTAGCACTGTCAATTTAGGTTTATGGTATCCTCGTGATACATCTTTATAAATTGCTGGATATACTAATGCTCATTAGGTAGGTAACGTGGATGATAAAAAATCAAGAAGTGATGGATGCTTCTACATTGGAAATTGTCTTGTCTCCTAGATGAGCAAGAAGCAAAACTCGGTATCATTATCTATTGTAGAAGGTAAGTATATTGCGGTAGGAAATGTATGCACACAACTGATGTGGATGAAACATATGTTAGCAGACTATGGTATTGATCAAGACACCACAAATTTATACTGCAACAATACCAGTGTCATAAGCATATCTAAAAATCCCATTTAACATTCTCGAACCAAGCACATCGATATTCAATATCATTATATCCGAGAATTAGTTGAAAGCAAGACTGTCATGCTTAAATATATCAATACTAAAAAATAGCTTGCAGATATTCTGACAAAACCTCCAGATACTGTCGGATTCCTTAATTTGAAAATTGATATTGGATTATGTTGTATTTCTTAATTAATCATTGTTTATTGCAATTTATTTTTATTGTCTTTTATGTTGCACTAAAAGGATAATATAAAAAGTAATATCAGATTAATTTTATTTTTTTTTAGATTTTTTCAACCAACCCATGGCTGACCGATCAGTTCGGCCAGCCGAGCACAACATTCGGGCTAGCCAAACCGAGCGCGATTTGGGCAAATAGGGAGAAAAATCTCAAAATTCCCATTTCCACTTCATCTTCTACGGCTCGCCGATGCTTCCTTCGGCCAACCCATCATTCTAAACTCATAGTAAGTGGTTCTTTTATGATTTTTCTTCTATATTCAAGTTCCTAGTTGTGATTTATTTGAGATTTCATCATTTTATTTGAATCCAGAGATTTCTTTACGGTGGGTTTAGTCCAAAAATCTGATCTAGTCTAACCCATCTATTTCTTGGTGATTTCTTTATACTCTTTAATCATTTTCTTCCATGGAACATCGATATAAACGTATCGCTTGACGTCCTCAGTCCGGTTCCTCATCTCACCCCGCTACTTGGGTTGTGCGTATCATTCACACACTGGAGGATGACTCGGATAACGTATAGGATTTCCGTACTCAGAGTATAATCATTGAGCGCACTGTGAATGTCAATTACATTGCTTGATTTGGTCTTTATGAAATTCTCTTCAAGGTAAGATGGGAGAAAATTTTTGATTAGGGTGGAGCGACTTATCGGTCAATTGTACAGGGAATGTATGCATCCTTTAATGACTTTTCTTCTAAAGCAATAACATTTTTTATTCAATTTTTGGAAGAAACTGTCACCATTACACCATCTATCATATCGGCTGTTATAGGCATTGATATGGCGGAAGATGGAATTCCTATCCCGACTCTTTTTAAAGACATGTATACTTCAGAAAGAAATTCCATCACCCAGGTATTATGTGGTTTTAATGCTCAATGGTGTACCGGTAACTCTCTCCCCACATATAATCTTCTTCCAAAATACCATATTCTTTATCACATCTTCACTTCCAACGTTTATCTAAGAGATGAGAATAAGACCGATCTTACTCCCTATATGATGCGCATTATACACTTCGTTGTTTCCGGTATTCGCATTTGTCTTCCATTATTGATATCATACTTGATTATTTAGTATCGTCTCCATCCTCATCATGGGTTCATTCCATTTGCATTCCTTATGATTTCCATTTCTTTGCGGTACAATGTTCAAATTCCCACGATTGAAGCACCAGACTCCGAGCTTCCATTCGAAAATGCAAACTTAAATATGATGAAACTTGAATTGAGACCAAAACAACGAGATGATCAAGAAGCAGTTCCTAAAGATGATGTCAACATGGACAACATTTTTGCTGATTTAGAAGAATCAAGAGATACAAATGATTCAGACTTCCAGCCTTCGCAATTTTCTTAGAGGTCAGAGAGCTTCGAGAAGAAGGTCGATGATTTGCTTGTTTTACAGGAAGCATTACTTTAGAATTAGGAACAACAAATGAAGTACATGAAAAAGTACTTTCAGCGTTTTAGTAGGAGTCTGAAGATCAATGATCCTGATATGCCTAAACACTCCTTTTCTAGCTCTGATTGATAAATTTTATTATGGTCTGTAATAATTTTAATTATCTCTTTTGATTATTTGCACTAAGATGATAACTCTTTCTTTCCCTTACATACAAATGGATGATATATAATAAAAATCTATTTTGTATGTTATTATCCTTGATTATCTATTTGAATGCTTTATTTTGTTTCTTCCTTTGTCAACTTCTAATAAAAAGGAGGAGAATAGATATGGATAAATATGTGGAATTGATCATGAGCACAAATCTCTCTCATATTGAATATCTTTCATAAATTCTATAACATGCGTAGTATAATTCCATGACTCATGCCATACGCATCATATGTATGCTTGAGATGAGTAGTGACTGATCATAGCATAGCCATTGGGCAGATTATTTAGGGGACTCACTGATAGGAGTTACCCACATGAGCGCGTGGTATGAGCAAGATTGTTGCATGACTGGACAGTGTGACTCATGCATCTCACATATGTGTGACATGGTCATTGTATGCCCTAGTGACATCAGGGTCGTGGCCTCTACAGACACATTGTGGATAGCCAGATGGGACACCGAAAATGCTTAGTTCTAGCACTATGGGCACGTAGGATGTCCTTGGGTGAAAATCCCAGAACCTCCTTGGTACCAGGAGATGCTCCAACATCTAGACCGAGTGGAATATAAGCGTTGGTGCCTATACCATAAGGTCGTGTCTCTCATTGTGTCGTGGTCGATTGAAAGGGGGTGTGGCCTTATTCGCCCGATTGAGGGGGCTATAAGCTAGGCTGAGTATGACCAGCTCGTAAATGGGTCCACTATCGACGAGCCGGACCCGATATTGGCAAGCAGATAGTGAGGTCTCTTCCACTTGGTTGGCTATGTACCTAGGGAAGAGGCAGTCAGTGTGGAGTGTAATAGACCCCGGTGATTTCTCCAGAGAGAAACCGTACTGATATGTGGACTTATTGAGCAGGAATTACATATCCATCCATTCATTCATTCATTACTATCCACTCGGGCCGGTGGTGTGTAACTATTTGTTACATGTACCTTCGCATGGCCAAGATTTCGGTTGGGCACATGACTAACCTGAGATCAGGAGTTTACCACATTGAGTCAGACTATCCAAATTTAGGTTAGGATTGGTTTGGATAGAAGTCCCTTGTGGTGAACCTCGTAGCCTGCGATGCTACGTACTATCATCCCGACTTCACATTCCAGCATGGCCATTTCATTCGCATCGCATATTCATTACATCCGCAGTATTTAGCATTTTGGGTTACTATGTTTTTGTACTTATATGACTAGATGAGGTTAGTGGTATTCGTGGCTTGTCAGGATTTGCATATTACATTGCATCCTCCACATCTGTTATTGTCTTATTATGTTTTGCATCGCATAGCCTTGGTACGCTGATAGCACTCAGGACTTACCAGTATATTCCGCTTACTCTGATATCGTATGATTCATGATCTTGTCAGTATTTCCGCTTATTCCGATGATGTATGATTTATAGACTTTATGGTATACTTGGCACTTATCTTGTGCACACACTTTCACCACCCTCTAAGCTTTTTATAAGCTTATGCACGATAGATGCGTGTAGGTGTGTTAGGTTGCAGCAGGGTGGAGCTTGGATCATGTAATTGACTTATGGATCTTGGATTTGTCATATGTATTTCCCTTTTAGCATTGTATCTAAATGTTTATATTAGTGGATATGTGATGATGATGTTGCCTTTGTGATTTGGGTAAACTTGTGGTTATGCTTCTTGTAAAAAAAAGTACGTTGGAAAATCTTCCTTGTAGGATCCCAGGATCGGAATCTGGCATATGAGTGTCGGAATCCGAGAATGGGGCACTACGGAGGCTGTCGACGTCGGATTCGGCGATCGGATATTTTGTAAGCCCGATTTCTGAGTTTGGGGCGTGACAACGGGCCTTACAAAAAGTCCTTGAAAGCAAAGTGTGCACAAAAGTATTACGATCACTTCTTAATAGGTTCAATTCTAAAATCACCGCGATTCAAGAAGTGATGGATATTAATGCAATAAAGGTAGAAGAATTAGTTGGATTTCAAAGCTCCTAAGAACAAGTCTATAGCCCTTAAAGCTCTCTACAAACTTATGATCTGGATTTCAAAGCTCCTAAGAACAAGTCTATAGCCCTTAAATCTTTTAAATCTAAATTTAAATCTAAAGCCTCTGATTTTGAAAATGATGAGAATGAAGATGATATGAATATGTTGGCTAAAAAGTTTTATAAAATTTTCAAGAATAAAAATATATCAGATTTTCAAAAACCTTTTGACAAAAGAAAAGGAAATTGAAATGTTTGGAAATCAACACCTAATCCTTCAACTATTCTGAATATGGACATATAGCTTCAAAATGTCTTAAGAAGGATAAATCCAGAAGAAGAGGTATGATTGCCACTAGGGTTGAATCATTAAGAATCTGAATTCAATTTAGAAACTGATGAATCAGACGAAGAATCTGAGAAAGAATAAAAGGCATTCATGACTATTTCCAGAATCACTTCTTCAGATAATTGTGAAATTTCTGACTATGAAACTCCTGAAAGTGATTCTGAAAATGAAGAAGATCTTCAAATTTCTTATGATGCCCTATACAAAGAGAGTTATAAGATTGCGGAAAATTTTTAAAATGTAAAAGAAAAATTTTCTAATTTGAAATTAGAACTTGAAAAATCCGTTTTGGAAAAATCCCATTTTTTTAAATTGTTTTAAGAAAACCAAACTAGATCTAAATTTGAAATTTTCTAAAATTTGAAATCTTAAAATTGAAAATGAGAATTTAAAATTAGAAGTTACTTCTCTTAAATTTTAAAAGAGACTTGGATATACACCCAAGGTGACTAGAGACTTGAAAAGTTACTAACTGCATCTCGACGAAGTAATGATAATTCTGGTTTGGGACATGTCAAGAATCACATAGAAAAATCTAAAACTTCCGCTCTCATATTTGTAAAAGGTTAATCTTCAAAATATAAAGTTGAAAATATAAAGGAAATAAAGAAGAATGAAAAACCTTTTCAAAGAACTTCTAATCTAAAAACTAAGGCCAACTATCACAAATATCAAAAGAAAAATAATAACTCTTCTCTAACTGATAAAATAGTGGACTTACTTAAAGAGCTCTTGAAATCCAACTCTAGAAATAACAACAAATCTTACTCTCAAATACAACGAATAGTAAATGATCCTCCTAAACACGAAACTATATTGAAATGGCTTCCAAAAGATAAGTGCATTATTATCCATGCAACCTTCAAATCAAATAGTCATTCAAGATAATACATGGATAGTAGATGTTCTAGACATATGATAAGTGATAAGGCAATACTATCAGACATCAATCAAAACAATGATGGCTTAGTAACATTTGGAGATGACAATAACTGCAAAATCATCGGAAGAGGTAATGTAAAACTTCCTAACCTACCTATATTTAAAGATGTCTTGTACGTTGAAGGTTTAAAACATAATTTGTTGAGCATATCTCAAATCTATGACAATAATCATAGTGTTAAATTTTCATATAACATATGTGAGATAATAAATAACCAAGGCCATATAATATTAAATGGTCGAAGAACCTCTGAAATGCTATATCATTGATGAATCTTGTTCTTCAAATCACTCTTACTACATGGTCCAAACAGACGAAACTGAATTATGGTATCAACGTCTTGGACATGTAAACTATAGAGATCTATATAAACTAAGCAAGCGAGATCATCTTCGAGGCTTACCCAAGCAAAAAAAAAAAATTAGAGAAGAAAATATGTGGTGCTTGCGAAATAGGCAAACAAATCAGGAGTTATCACAAAAAGGTGAACTCCTTAGCCACAACTAGACCTCTTAAACTACTCCATGTGGACTTATTGGACCAACTCGAACGGAGAGTAGAGACGGTAAAAAATACTTTTTAGTTGTAGTTGATGACTATATTAGATACTTTTGGGTAGCCTTCTTAAGAGAAAAGTCAGATACTTTTGACGAAGTCAAAAGATTATTTAAACGCTTCCAGACTAAAAAAGAATTGTTTGTGAAAAGAATAAGAAGTGATCATGGCACTGAATTTAAAAATAGCAATTTTGAGAAGCTCTATAATGACCATGGAATATTACATGAATACTCTGCTCCTAAAACCCCTCAGCAAAATGGTGTTGCCGAGAGGAAAAATAGAGTACTACAAGAAATGGGGAGTGTTATGCTTAATAGTAAAAAAAATTAGCTTAAAATTTATGGGCTGAAGCTGTTAATACTGCTTATTATATTATTAAACGAGTATTTGTAAGAGCAAGTAAAAGTAAAACTGCTTATGAACTCTGGTTTAATAAAAAACCTTTAGTAAAATATTTTCATACTTTTGGAAACAAATGCTTCAGTTTATTAAATTGGGAACATATGGGAAAACTTGAAGAAAAAAGTGATGAGGGCATATTTTTGGGTTATGCTCTAAATAGCAAAGCATATCGTGTTTTGAATAAAAGGACTGGAGTGATACAAGAATCTATAAATGTTGTTATTGATGATTAAAAGGTCACTCCCAATTATGATCCTGATGATGAAGTTATCATTATCAATCAATTAGAACCTTAATCAAAATCAGATTCAACTGAGAATAGATTAGTCAAGGATCATGCGACTAATCAAATACTTGGTAATCCTCACACTGGAGTTCAAACTAGAAGACAACTGGAAAACATTTGTAATCATGTGTGCTTCACTTCTCATATAGAACCATCTAATGTAAATGAAGCTATTGCTAATGAAAATTGGATTTTGGCTGTGCAAGATGAATTAAGTCAATTTGTTAGAAATGATGTTTGATATCTAATTCCTAGACCTTCTAACAAATATATAATTGTAACTAAATGGATTTTTAAAAATAAATCTGATGAATTTGGCAATATTATAAGAAACAAAGCTAGATTGGTTGTACAAGGGTATACTCAAATTGAAGGAATTAACTATGATGAGGTTTTTGCTCCATTCGCTCATCTTAATCCATCAGATTGTTTATTTCCATCACATGCCATAAAAATTTTAAAATATACCAAATGGATGTTAAGAGTGCCTTCTTAAACAGTGACTTAAATGAAGAAGTTTATGTAGAACAACTCAAAAGTTTTGAAGATCCTAAACTTCCTAATAATGTATAATGTCTTAAAAAGCCCCTGTATAGCTTAAAACAAGCTCCTAGAGCATGGTATGAAAATTTGACAAAATTTCTTCTTAGTCGAAACTTTAAAATAGGAAGTGTTAATAAAACCCTATTTATCGAAAAATTTAATAAAAATATGTTAATTGTTAAATAAATGTTGATGATATTATCTATGGATCAACAAATACTAACATTTCTTCTAAGTTTGCAAATTCTATGAAGTCGGAATTTTATATGAGTATGATTGGTGAGCTGAACTATTTCCTTGGTCTCCAAGTAAAATAACTTAAGGACAGGATATTCATATCTCAAACTAAGTATGCGATGAATCTCATTGAGAAATTTGGGTTTGAGAATGGTAAAAACTTTTCAACTCCCATGGCTACAACGGTCAGGTTATCTAAAGATGACTCAGGTAAAAGTGTTGACCCACGTCTTTACAATAGCATGATTGGTAGTATATTATATTTAACTGCTAGTAGACCTAACATTTCTTTCAGCATAGGCGTTTGTGCTAGATATCAATCTAACCCTAAAGAATCTCATCTGGCTGCAGTTAAAAGAATAATTAAATATGTTGCTAGCACTATCAATTTAGGTTTATAGTATCCTCGTGATACATCTTTATAAATTGCTGGATATACTAATGCTCATTAGGCAGGTAACGTGGATGATAAAAAATCAAGAAGTGATGGATGCTTCTACATTGGAAATTGTCTTGTCTCCTAGATGAGCAAGAAGCAAAACTCGGTATCATTATCTATTGTAGAAGGTAAGTATATTGCGGTAGGAAATGTATGCACACAACTGATGTGGATGAAACATATGTTAGCAGACTATGGTATTGATCAAGAAACCACAAATTTATACTGCAACAATACCAGTGTCATAAGCATATCTAAAAATCCCATTTAACATTCTCGAACCAAGCACATCGATATTCAATATCATTATATCCGAGAATTAGTTGAAAGCAAGACTGTCATGCTTGAATATATCAATACTAAAAAATAGCTTGCAGATATTCTGACAAAACCTCCAGATAGTGTCGGATTCCTTAATTTGAAAATTGATATTGGATTATGTTGTATTTCTTAATTAATCATTGTTTATTGCAATTTATTTTTATTGTCTTTTATGTTGCACTAATAAAAGGATAATATAAAAAGTAATATCAGATTAATTTTATTTTTTTTTAGATTTTTTCAACCAACCCATAGCTGACCGATCAGTTCGGCCAGCCGAGCACAATATTCGGGCTAGCCAAACCGAGCGCGATTTGGGCAAATAGGGAGAAAAATCTCAAAATTCCCATTTCCACTTCATCTTCCTCGGCTCACCGGTGCTTCCTTCGGCCAACCCATCATTCTAAACTCATAGTAATGGTTCTTTTATGATTTTTCTTCTATATTTAAGTTCCTAGTTGTGATTTATTTGAGATTTCATCATTTTATTTGAATCCAGAGATTTTTTTACGGTGGGTTTAGTCCAAAAATCTGATCTAGTCTAACCCATCTATTTCTTGGTGATTTCTTTATACTCTTTAATCATTTTCTTCCATGGAACATCGATATAAACGTATCGCTTGACGTCCTCAGTCCGGTTCCTCATCTCACCCCGCTACTTGGGTTGTGCGTATCATTCACACACTGGAGGATGACTCGGATAACGTATAGGATTTCCGTACTCAGAGTATAATCATTGAGCGCACTGTGAATGTCAATTACATTGCTTGATTTGGTCTTTATGAAATTCTCTTCAAGGTAAGATGGGAGAAAATTTTTGATTAGGGTGGAGCGACTTATCGGTCAATTGTACAGGGAATGTATGCATCCATTAATGACTTTTCTTCTGAAGCAATAACATTTTCTATTCAATTTTTGGAAGAAACTGTCACCATTACACCATCTATCATATCGTCTGTTATAGGCATTGAATGGCGGAAGATGGAATTCCTATCCCGACTCTTTTTAAAGGCATGTATACTTCAGAAAGAAATTCCATCACCCAGGTATTATGTGGTTTTAATGTTCAATGGTGTACCGGTAACTCTCTCCCCACATATAATCTTCTTCCAAAATACCATATTCTTCATCGCATCTTCACTTCCAACGTTTATCCAAGAGATGAGAATAAGACCGATCTTACTCCCTATATGATGCGCATTATGCACTTCGTTGTTTCCGGTATTCGCATTTGTCTTCCATTATTGATATCATACTTGATTATTTAGTATTGTCTCCATCCTCGTCATGGGTTCATTCCATTTGCATTCCTTATGATTTTCATTTCTTTGCGGTACAATGTTCAAATTCCCACGATTGAAGCACCAGACTCCGAGCTTCCATTTGAAAATGCAAACTTAAATATGATGAAACTTGAATTGAGACCAAAACAGCGAGATGATCAAGAAGCAGTTCCTAAAGATGATGTCAACATGGACGACATTTTTGCTGATTTAGAAGAATCAAGAGATACAAATGATTCAGACTTCCAGCCTTCGCAATTTTCTTAGAGGTCAGAGAGCTTCGAGAAGAAGGTCGATGATTTGCTTGTTTTACAGGAAGCATTACTTTAGAATTAGGAACAACAAATGAAGTACATGAAAAAGTACTTTCAGCGTTTTAGTAGGAGTCTGAAGATCAATGATCCTGATATGCCTAAACACTCCTTTTCTAGCTCTGATTGATAAATTTTATTATGGTCTATAATAATTTTAATTATCTCTTTTGATTATTTGCACTAAGATGATAACTCTTTCTTTCCCTTACATACAAATGGATGATATGTAATAAAAATCTATTTTGTATGTTATTATCCTTGATTATCTATTTTAATGCTTTATTTTGTTTCTTCCTTTGTCAACTTCTAATAAAAAGGAGGAGAATAGATATGGATAAATATGTGGAATTGATCATGAGCACAAATCTCTCTCATATTGAATATCTTTCATAAATTCTATAAGATTATATATATATATATATATATATATATATATATATATATATATATATATATATATATATATTTTTACTGCATGTGATATATGTGACTAAGTGCTTAGGGAGAGTTCCTATGCATGATCTAAGGGAGAGTAAAAGTTCCAAGATATTTCTGGTAGTGCACAAATGTTCCTTTGAATCATAGATCATATGTATATAATGTGTTATTGAGATGTTGTAATATGTTGTGATGAGTTATATGCTTGTAGGAGTGAGTTTTGTTATGAAATTGACAAAGGAGGAGATTGTAAGCGCTTATACTTAAGCACAATTTAGTTGTCAAATTTCGTAGTCTTGAAAGGATTGCAAGCTCTCACGAAGATTCTCTTCAACAACTCGTGAGGATATATCATCGACTCGATCAAGTGTCTCAAGGAAGACTCAACATTTCAAGTCATGAAAGTACATAGTTCGAAGATTGGAACACTCTGTATGAGTCAACCATTAGGTGGCATAACCTTAGAATGACCTTAGGTTAGGTATATTTTTCATATCGTCTTAATGATCATCTTTTATATTAAAATACACTCAAGTTAGGCAAGCTCGATATTTGGTTCGGCCAGCCGAACATGATCGTTCAACCAGCCCGTACTTGTTCAGTCAAGTTTCCAACAAAGGCATGTTTTCAAATTGTATGCACATTGGGCCAGTTAAACCTTTCGGTTAGCTAGCCGAACTTGGGCTTGGGCCAGTTGAATTTTTGAAAGATCTTATCCCAAGAAATTCAAAGATTCGTTGGAATCCGACTAGCCGAACTAACACTCAGGCCAGCCAAATTTTCAAATATTTTGGCTATAAATAAAGTTCTTCTCTCATTGTTTTACGCAACGAAAATTAGTGATAAAGTTCATCTTTTTAATTGAGAAATTCAAGCTCCTCTTAAGCTTTTTTAGTATAAGTCTAATTTTATGTTTTAACTTATTTTAATTATCTTTCTTAAGTTGCTTCAACTGTTTTTAATAGAGTAATTTAAACTCTACTTGAGATCTACAGAATTGAATTTGAAGCACCTAGCGTATTTGTTTTATATTGAATACTTTATAAATTCCTATATTCTTTTGAGTTGAACTCATATACGACTTCATCAATATCACAAGAAAAAGATCGCTGCATTTAAGCTACAGATACGATTTCGACTCGCCAATCAAAGATAAGTATCGATTTACTTTTATTTCAGTTTAGATTTTTTCTGAGATAGCTTAGAAATCTCAGCAGGTTTATTTGTGATGATACCGTGAAAATCACAAAATGG
Organism: Magnolia sinica; assembly: GCF_029962835.1. Classification (NCBI taxonomy): domain Eukaryota; kingdom Viridiplantae; phylum Streptophyta; class Magnoliopsida; order Magnoliales; family Magnoliaceae; genus Magnolia; species Magnolia sinica. The sequence goes on along the minus strand of NC_080585.1, from coordinate 46,548,453 downwards.
GTTCTATTGTGATAGCCTGTGAGAATCGCAATAACTATATCAAGTTGTTAAGGTGATCCTGAAAAAACTTTGAGATAGTGAAAGAGAAAATTATGAGTGTAGTAATTTTGGAAGTGGAGTAAGTTTGTATTTATGCACCAAACCACTATAATTCATTTGTGCATTGTGGTAATTATTTTTATTACTTGTATGTATATCATGTGTTTCATTTGTTATTGCTAAAGTTTGATATTTTGATTTTAAAGATATTGTGAAATAATGTTGTCTTGCCTAAATCTTTTAGATGAAAGTTGTCATATGAACTATTTAATATTAAGAATTCAATATTTTAAGAAATAGAGTTTATTTGATTTATTATTCTGCATTATATCAAAATATTTGATATAATTATATTTTCTTTAGGATATTTATAAGCCGTCCTTTCAATATACCTTATGATGCGACTCATAGAACTTAATTATGTCAATACATCGTGACAATGGCAGCACCACCACTGGACGGGTATTTTCGTCCGGTGGAACTATATCCGTACATCAGGGTCTTAGATTGGGAAAGTTAAGTTTGGGTTGCACGTATTGGGATAAGGTGGGATACGCTGTCGTAAAAAAAACCTCTATGATAATTGATGCGCACGCATAGAGAAATTGAACACTTTGCATACATTAACTTAAGCTAGATCAATTTATGGAACCTAATGTATCTAAGTCAAAAGCCCGAAGCAAGATTGCTTGAACAATCATAACCTATGATCCGTGGACACAGTTTGTTGAAACAGGATCATTGGATAATTTTTACTTTTAACCGTCCAATCAATGTCCACCAATCCAACAGCCCATATCAAAGTAATCCTTTGTCCATGATACATCTTGGCTAATAGACATTTGGACAGTTATATTCTATTTACTTGTATGCCACGTATCTAATTTTTAAGTAGTTCTTAAGTGCCTGTGTATCATCCATCAAAATCTGCCAGAGTATTCGAGGTTTTTCTCTTCAAACTGACTGTTTCCTTCGTGAACGAGGTTTGGCTAGTGACGCTGCTAGTGGTCGGTACTATGTGGACCCCACCATGATGTATGTATTTTATCCAAGCCGTCAGTAAATTTTGAAATATAATTTTATGAACATTTTATAAAAATATGGTAGATATAAATCTCAGGTGGACCACACCATGGGAAAACAGTAGTGATTGAATGTCCACCATTAAAAACCTCATACGTCCCAATGTAATGGTTATTTGACATCTAACCTGTTGATTAGGTCATACATACTTGGATGAAGGTAAAAAAAAAATATATCAGCTTGATCCAAAACTTTGTGCCCCCAAGAAGTTTTTAATGGTGGCCGTTCAATCAACACTGTGCGGTCCACTTGAGATTTTGATCAACCTCATTTTTGGCTTTATAATATAAAATGAACTGAAAGAATGAGTAGACGGCATGGATGAAACACATACATCATGGTGGGGCCCACAGAGCACCGACCGCTAGCCATTAGCTAGTGGCAGGGTGAGTAGCCAGTCCGTTTCTCTCCTTCGTACCCTTCTGTTTGTTTTCCCGTTCCAGCATCCTCCAAATGATTGGTAGGTTTGACTCTTCTAACACACACGACATAGCTCTATGGCTCCGATCTCTGGCCCAACTATGGATGGATCATAACCAACGAATTTCAATGAGAGGATAACATTAATCATTCCATTTTTCACTTGGAATTTGGATCATACTATTTTACTTTTAACCTTCCATTTGGTAGACGTGAACTGGTTGGTCAGAAATTGCTTGAGAACCCTTGACCAGTTGTTGAAACTCGTTAGAGTCTACCACCGGAGCAAGGGTAAGGACCACTACCATGCCAGATGGATGGTCCTTATATAAGCACGTCAGTGCTACATGCGAGATGGATGGCCATTACCATGTTTAGATGGTCCAAACCAAGATGGAAGTGTTTGTGGCCCCTAGCAATGACTCAGGACCATCCATTATCCTAACGAGTAAACATACTCCTGGCCTATATCTTTTTCTTTTTTTTTGTCAGCTTGTTAGTACACTCACCATCAGATCACACTTCACTGTTAGCCACCCCGCTAGGGAAAGGATGTCAAAACCTTCCTCTTGAAATAAAGTATTTTTCACTCAATCTATCACTTGAGCTGTGGTTTAAGGTCTTGAAATGAAGTATTTTTCACTCAGTCTATCACTTGAGCTATGGTTGGGTGTATATACTCTGCCTTTATCAAATGGATAGTTTTCCTATGTCCAGTGCCGACGTTTCTGTGGTCCAAAGCGTTGATTTGATGGCCCAACCATGAATTGAAGACCCCTCAAAAATCTCAAAGCTTGGAATGTCCCGCTCATGCGATTGAATTACTTCACGATCAAAGCCAATTCTTCTCACTGTTTCGTACAGTCTGGTCCACTTGAGTTTTAGATATACTTTAATTTAAGCTAATCATAAAAAAATATTAGAAAGGACGTGAATTGAGTCCCACACTGCGTGGGCCCACCATGACCATTACCATCCCTTATCTCAGATCTTTCGAAGGTACGTGCACAAAAATAATCGCATCCAATGCTCAAATGTACGACACCACATATCATCATTGCATTTAATGCAGCCCAAGATACACGTAACTGTTTAATGTACGTATTTTTATGCACATACGTTGCCTTAAAATGCTTTAAGAAAAGATGGAAGCGGATTAGCCCGTGTACATTGACGTTAGCAAGTTATGTGGGTCCCATCATGCTGTATGTGTTATATCCAAGCCGTCCATTCATTTGGCGAGTTTGTCACAAGGCTTGAGACGAAAAATAAGATAGAACTAGAGATCAAGTGGACCACACTGCAAAAATCAATGAAGGATTAGCCAGTCTATTATTGAAACCTTTCCCGGGTTATAGAAGTTTTGGATCCACGTGAAATTTGTTTTTCCTCTTGGATGGAAAATAAATGTTATGGTGAGCCCCGTCAAATTTTTAATGATGACAATCATGATCCCACTGTTATCATTTCCTAAATAATGGTAAAAAATGATCTGGAAAATTTGATGAACAGTAGGTATATAATAAATACATCATTATGGGGCTCACCTAACTTTGATATCCTTTGAACGGTTCGTACAACCTGGAGCTCTAATAGCGTCCGTGCTACTCTTCGCACGATACGTATCCAGACCACAGCTGTATGTGTGGTACACCAGCGAATCTGCTTCCAGCCAGGTACTACTTGGGTGGTCGTCAATACCAAAAGTAAATTGGCTGGTGTACCACACACCAGTTATAAAGCTGGTGTAGGTACGTGTCCTGCCATGAGCACTGATGCTCCTGGAGCTCCGAGTTGCAGGAGCTGTTCAAAAGAGATCAAAGTTACGTGGGCCCTACAGTGATGTATTTATTATATCCACACGCCGTTTGTCCATTTTTTAAGATAGCATTATATAAAAAATAATCATATCCAAAGATCAAGTGGACTACACGTCAAATAGCAGCGGGGATAATAATTTTCGCCGTTAAAAATTTGGTAGGCCCCACCATAATGGTTATTGTCCGTCTAATTTGTTCATAAGGTCACAAAGACATGGATGAATAGGGAAAATAAATTTCATATTGATCCAAAACTTTTGTGATCCTAAAAGAGTTTCAATGGTAGACGTTCAATCCTCTATTGCTTTTTGAAGTGTGGTCAACTTGATAGTTAGATCTGTCTTATTTTTCGTCTCAATCCTTAAGACGAGCTCGCCAAATGGATGGACGGTTTGGATATAACATATACCTCGTGAACGGACCCACAAAACTTGAAAAACTCATTTTAAGTCATGGGACTTAAAAAAGGCAGATTGATAGCCAAGTAGACCACACCGCATTAAACACAGAGAATTGAATGCCTCTTGCAAAAAATCTTTGGGGGCAGAAAAGTTTTTATGTTTTCCCTTCGTGGTCCATGTAATGCGGTTGAGCAGGTTGGATGGCAAATAAGCATCACGGTGGGTCCTAGGCATGTTTCAACGGTGGGGTCATTGTCACTGCTCTTCATATTGGAGCACTTGATCAGCCTCTTTTTTAGGTTTATGCCTTAAAATGATATTGAAAAAATGGATGGACGTATTGGATAAAACACACATATCACAGTAGGCCCCATGTAACCCCTGACAGGACCACCCATCTCTAGTACCCATAAAACACATACAAAACGGTGGGTCCCATAGAGTACTGCCACCATGGAGTATGTAGTGCCCGGGTGGCAGAGCACGGCTTTGGTGGATCACTGGATCTACAGGTGGATGCAATCCCTACCTGATGCCGCCTATCATGATGGATGACTCTTATATAGCAATAACTAGCCATTAAAAACTTATCGTGAGCCACGGAAGCTTTGAGATGATATTTACGTGGTCTCTTCGTCCAGGTCGTTGTGACCTTATCTATTAAGTTTTGTTTTTTTTTTTTTTTTTTTTTTTTTTTTTTTTTTTTTGTGGGTTAGCGTCTTAGTACACACCCATGGCGGTGACACACTCCATGTTAGCCACCCCCACTAGGGATCCATACCAAGACCTCAAGTGTTGAAACGATGTATCTCCACTGAGTCTGCCAGTTGAGCTATGGATCTGGGCCGGTGTTATCTAGTAAGCTGATTGCGTCCAACCTGGCCTTCTCTTGCCACAAAGCAGTGCTGTCGGCGGGCCCACCATGATGTATCTGTTTATCCATGCCATCCATATATTCTCTTAGATCATTTAAAGTTATGTGCAAAAAAAAAAAAAAAAAAAAAAAGGCAGATCTAACTCTCAAGTGAACCACGCCAAATAATAAGTTCGGTTGCAATAAAGAAACATAGCATAAAATGCAATAGCCACCCGTGTTGTGGTTTATTTGAGCGTTGGATCTGCCTTAGTTTTATACTCATACCTTAAAATGATATTAGAAAAGATACAGACGGCGTGGATAAACAGATACATCACGGTGGGCCTGCCCATAGGACTGCCCGTTCATGCCTAGAGACCGCGGGGGTAGGACGCAATCCGCGTCCCATTATCTATAGGTTTGGATAGTAAATAAACATCCGGTTGCCCATGGCAGTTTTTAATGGTAAGGATACAATTACAATTATTTCCCATGTATGCTCCAACAAAGATCTGGATCTGCTTTATTTCTGGGATCATGCCCTAAAATGAGCTGTCAAAACGAATGGGCGATGTAGATGTAAATGTAATGCACATACATCACAGTGGACCCGACAGATAGGGATCCACGAACGTCGATGGATCCGGGATCCTCCCAAACCACGTGGCGGGGTGGCACGCAATGAACGTCGTCTTTTATTATGGTAGCTGAGATGTGCTTATCGCAGAAAGCAGAAAGCAGAAGGCAGCCATAACTAATCTCCTGGAATTTGCAAACTCCACCCGGGAGCGGATTAGGTGAGAGCCGAGGTGGATTGGATCCTTGACTGTGGAGCTCACACTGATGTATGTGCCTTAAATCCACGCAGTCCAACCGTTTTGAAAGCTCATTTTGGAGCATGATCCCAAAAATGAAGTGGATTCAATTCTTATGTGAGCCATTCTATAGGAAGGGCCACCGAATTGTTTATTTTCCATCCAACATGTTGATAAAGTTACAAAGATCTGGATGAAAAGACCACACAAATATCGGTTTCATCCAAACCTTTATTTGAAGTTTTTAATAATTGATTATTATTGTTTCCTTGACTATATAGTCCACCTGAGATTTGAATCTCATGCCCTGAAATAAGCTTTCAATGTGAATGGACAGTGTGGATGTAGTCACATACATTACAGTGGGCCCCACAGTCAGGGTCCCATCCACCGAGCCGAAAGATAGGTAGGAATGTAGCCGCCGGATTTGAAAACTTTCAACGACAAAGGTGCCAACCTTCTTAAACATGGGCTTCCTGCTTGGACACGTAGAAAGCATACAGGAGGAAATAATGCTTTTTGAAAAAAAAAATAATAATAATTTAGAGAACTATAGAAAATGATATATATTGATGCAGAAATTTGGATGTCCTCGTCATTATACTACTTGACACCTTTTGGCTGCAGTAGGGAACCCTCTGATGCCAAAGTTAGACATGCAAGTTAGGTCCAGGAGAACATAAGGTTTTTGGGAGTATTTTCTAGGTTGGATTGTGTGTACCTTTCACCATTGGAAGTACTCTTATTTATAGGTGAATGTGGACGGTTGCGTAGAGGAGGATTCCCTGTCTAGCAGGAGCATATTGTAAAATGATTCGTATGTCAAACATGTTATGGGTATCTTCTGAGATATTCGTCGGAGATCTCGGGCAGATCCGTGTTGCGATCATCTTTCGAGATCTTCGGCGAGGATCTCGGGTAGTTATAGTCAGAACCAGGTCAGAATAAGTAGAGCACGTAATAGGAGTTGGTCGGTCTGTAGAGAGGCTTTGCCGACCCGGATTCTTAATGAGTTGTGGTCGAGTCTTCCCGTGGCATTGGGCATATTACAGACCTGCCCTTGGAAGTCATGTTAGAGGGCGGAGACCGAGCTCATTTCCTTCGTAGAATGTAAGTGAGATATCAGGGATCACCATCCTTTTTATTTAGTCATACGGGGCGAGGTCATACTCCGAGGGCTTTTGCTAAGAGATGTTTCGAGCATCAACTCGAAAATGGATGGGACCGTGGAGGAGCTCGGGGTCGCTCAACGAAGTAGAACAGGATGCTCTTTCCTAGCTGTTGAGGAGCTCCTTGATCATGACTGGTATTGGCTGACCTCCTCATGTTGTGTATATATGTCCGAACTGGCCTCTTCTCAGTAGCCAGTCCATTTTTACCCATAACAGTAAGCCCCCTACTTTTGATCTCTCAAAAAGTAAATCGGATTTAGTGAGGTCGGACATTTTTGCACATGGGGAGTTGGGCTTACTTGTCATTAATACGAAATAAGGTGGCGTGCACGTGAATCGGGACATATCTACAATCATGATACGGCACGCTCGAGGTGGCGTGCCTTAGGCGCTTGAGGTTACGTGCGCTATTAGGGCTCCTGTTTGGTCCTCAATATATGGGGTGTTGACACGTGGCATATTCTGGAGAGTTGAGTCGACCAACGAGTGCGAGAGCTCCACGTGTCTGAGTGTAGACATCGAAGAGCCGTTTTGGCTGCCGCAACTCAGCAAGGTCCCACCCAGTGCTTGACCCTCCAACCCAACTATTACATGTATGCCACAAAGGCCGAGCAAGCAAGGTAGTGTCATGGAAGTTAATTTCCAAGCAAATCACTAAGCATAAAGGCACGTAAATGTATTTCTATAGGACTAGAATTGGATAGGACATGCTCTAAGTAGCTGGTTGCCTCGTGGAATAACGGGGAGCCCATACCAAGAACACTGCTCACACGCCAACACAATCATGCGCAGCAATGCACTTTAGCGTAGCTATTGGCATCATCTAGAAAAAGGAAATTCACAAACAGCTAAGGTCTCTAGAATGCAATGCTGAACAAGTTTGCTAGGAACAATAGTGATTCTCGTTGATGGACATTTTCTTTAGCTGAATTACATTTGATGTAGAGTTGAGGTTTTCTAAAGCTATTCCATTTGATGAGGGCTTCATGTGGCGTTTATCTCTAGTAACAAGAGGAAAAATGAGAATTTGGAAGTGATCGAACAAGTAAATTCTGATTTGGGAATCCACTATGATCCACTTGAATATGCTTGGTGTAGCATGTTGGACACAATACAAACCATTACTATTTTGGACACTCAGAGGATACTTGTAGGCGGTGTTACCGTCGAATCCTACATAAGTTTACAGAGTCATCGAAAGAAGTTTATGTGGGATTAACTTTAGAAGTTTAGAGAGTTTTCTTAACCAAAACAACAGGAAAAGAAAGAATTTAAATCTTGGAACGAGGTTAACATAGAACTCAAAAGAGAGACATGGAGAAAGAATATAAATCTTAGAAGGAGGTCAATATCAAACTTAGAGATATTAGGGCCCACCTGTGTTGTGAAACCATTTGATTTTTGTGTTGATCCTTCATCCAGTATGGATGAGGGGTCCAAACAGCCTAGATTATATATACACAACATGGTAGGCCCCCCATGCAAATCAATAGAGGGCGTCGACTCTCAACTTTTTCCCTATGTTGTGGCTTACGTGACTTTTGGATCAAGCTGATTTATTTATTTTTTGTCGTCCTTAAGACAAATTGAGGTGACATATCCAATGGCGTGAACAAATTACATAAGACCTGTTGAGATGTGGAGCCACATCTGGGGGCTACTCGACCGATCGTGGCCCATGCTCAACTGGTTGAGTGCTCCACAGCAGTCGTGGACTGACTCGATTCAAAGTCCAGCAAGCATCAGATTTTGGATTCCAAGGTGCTCGACCAGTCATGACCCATACTCGACCAGTCGTGTAGTCTACTTGACCAGTCGAGGTTACGCAGCTTTATTTCCGGATTTGATGCAGACTGCGAAAATTTGAGTTGGTTTTTGCAAGGGTGCGAAAGGGAAGTTGCTTAAACTATAAATAGGCGTCCCTAGGGTTTTTTTAGGGCATGAAAAATAATTCTAAGGTGTGGGCAAAGAGTTTTCTATGTACTTCTAAAGGAGATGTTAGTATATTGCCTTGTAATCTTTATTTTTTCTTCATAGTGGAAGTTTGCATCCATGGGTTTTTTTTTTTTTTAAAACCTTGTTGGGGTTTTTCCACATATATCGTGTCTTGTGGTTTGTTTGGAATGGTTTGATTCTTTTTCTAGTTTATATTTCTTCTTGTCTATCGTTTGTGGGTGAGACTTGAGATTGGATCTCGGTTCACTACATTGTTAGCGTGCTGCACAACAATTGGTATCAAAGCTATTGGTTTAGTTCTATTGGAAGTGATGATAGAAGAAGGGAAGACTAGAATTGAGAAGTTTGATGGTTCAAACTTTGCCTCCTTCAAGATGCAGATGGGGAATTATCTGTATCAAAAGGACCTCTATATTCCTCTAGGAGGAAAAAAGAAGAAACTAGAGAAGATGACAGATGATGAATAGTTTTTATTGGATCGGAAGACTTTAGGAATGATCCGACTCTCTTTGTATAAGAGCGTTGCCTTCAATATATCAAGATGAAAACCACAAAAGAATTAATGGAAGCCCTAGCTACCATATATGAAAAACCCTTAGCGTCCAATAAGGTTCATCTTATGAAACAGCTATTCAACATGAAGATGTCAGATGGTGGGAGCGTGGCTGAACATCTAAACGAGTTCAATACAGTCACGAGCCAGTCGAAATCCGTTGGCATTGTTTTTTAGGATGAGGTCAGGGCATGATTGATCTTGTAAGTTTGCCAGACAGTTGGGATGGTTTGGTGATTGCTGTGAGCAATTCCTCAAGGTCGACAAAGCTAAAATTTAATGATGTGGCCGGTCTAATTCTTAGCGAAGAATCTAGAAGAAAGGCATCAGGAGTTTCAGAGGATTCAGGGAATGCTCTAAACGTTGAAGGAAGAGGAAAACCGTTGAACAAAAGAGGCAATAAACACGGGCATTCTAAGTCGAGGAAGAATCTAAGGGACTGAAAGACAAAGACAGGTGTTAGCATTGCAGTAAGAAGGGGCACATAAAACGTGATTGCAGGGGGCTCAAGAAATAAGAAGGAAACTCTCAAGGCAGGAAAGATTCAGTGAATCTATCTGAAGAGAGTGACACAGAGGCGTTGATCTTCTCTCTTGATACGATGAATGAGTCTTGGGTTATAGACTCAGGTGTTTCGTTTCATGCCACTTTATGTAAAAAAGTTCTGCATAATTATGTATCAGGTGACTTTGGAAGAGTCTACCTGGGTGATGATGAACCCTGTAGTATTGTTGGAAAGGGGGACGTTCATGTAAATTAGAAAGACGGAACAACTTTGAAATTGAAGGATGTCAGACATGTACCGAGTTTGAAACGTAACTTGATCTCAGTGGGGCAGTTGGCCCGGTTATGTGACGACATTCACCAGTGATTCCTGGAAGATCACAAAAGGTGCCTTGGTGATATCTCGAGGTAAGAAGGAAGGTACTTTGTACGTAACTTCAGGATCGTATAGTTTACTCGTAGTCGCATCAACTGGAGTGAATGAGCAGTTATAGCATCAGAGGTTGGGACATATGAGTGAGAAAAGGATGAAAGTACTATTGTTAAAAGGGAAGCTACCAGGGCTGAAGTCTATTGACTTGAAATTCTGTGAGGACTGGGTGTATGGCAAGTAGAAGAGGGTAAGCTTCAAGAAGACGGGACGCGCTTCAAAGACGCATTTGTTGGAGCTTGTATACACTGATGTATGGGGACTGGCACAGGTATTATCTCTTGGTGGCTCACGTTATTTTGTTTCTTTTATTGATGATACTAGTAGAAAACTGTAGGTCTATTTCTTAAAATATAAATCTGATGTATTTGATGTATTTAAAAAGTGAAAAGTTATAGTAGAAAATGAGACAGGTAAATCAGTAAAATGTCTTAGATCTAATAATGAAGGAGAGTACTATGATAAAAAATTTGAGGAGTATTGTGCAGTAAATGGAATCAAACATCAGAAAACGATTCTAGGGACACCACAGCAGAATGGTGTGGCTGAGCGCATTAACAGGACCATCCTTGAGCGCGCCAGGAGCATGAGGTTACATGCAAGGTTGTCCAAGACCTTTTGGGCAGATGCTGTGAATACTGCCGCATATCCCATTAATAGAAGTCCCTCAGCACCATTGGATGGTGGGCTACCAGAAGAAACGTGGACTGAGAAAGAAGTGAACCTTATACATCTTAGAGTGTTCGGTTGTACTTCATATGTTCACATTGATGCAGAGCACAGAAACAAGCTGGATGCAAAGTCCAAGAGGTGCACATTTATAGGCTATGGGCAGCATGATTTTGGCTATAAGTTTTGGGATGCAGAAAATAAGAAAATCATCAGAAGCAAGGACATAGTCTTTAATGAAAAAGTGATGTATAAGGACAGTGTGAAGGAAAATAAGGCCGAGAAAAAAGAATTCATAGAGTTGGAAGAGTTACCGGACACGGGTGTTACAGCGCCACAGGATGATAATGCACAGGAGCATTATGAGGTAGAACTGCATACACCAGTTATGAGGAGGTCTACTAGGGAGAGGAGACCCATGGTCTAATACTCACCCTCCTTACATTATCTACTGCTGACAAATAATAGTGAACCAGAGTGTTTTGAAGAGGCATTACAGTCAAATACACGCGTTAAGTGGGAGCAGGCCATGGATGATGAGATGGACTCTCTTAAGTCTAATCTTACATGAGAGCTAGTCACTCTACCCAAGGGTAAGAAAGCTCTTCATAACAAGTGGGTTTACAGACAGAAGGAGGAGCACAATGGTTCGAAGCGGTACAAGGTTAGATTGGTTGTGAAAGGGTTTCAACAAAAGGCAGGTATCGATTTCACTGAAATATTTTCACATGTGGTGAAAATGTCTACGATTCGTATGGTCTTGAGTATAGTTGCTATAGAGGACTTACTTCTAGAGCAGCTAGATGTTAAGACAGCCTTTCTTTATGGGGACCTTGAAGAAGAGATATATATGCATAAGCCGATAGGATACGTGGCACCAGAAAAGGAGAATAAGGTGTGTAGACTAAAAAAAAGTCTATATGGCCTGAAGCAGGTCCCAAGACAGTGGTACAAGAAGTTCGACTATTTCATGTCGGGAAACGGTTTTGGAGATGTCATGCAGACCGCTATTATTATTTGAAGAAGTTTGATACGTCCTACATCATTCTTCTTCTATATGAGATGATATACTTGTGACCGGTTCAAGTATGAAGGACATCTCAGATCTCAAAAGACAACTGTCTAGAGAATTTGCCATAAAGGATTTAGGAGCAACAAAATAAATCCTAGGCATGAGGATAAAGCATTACAGGGAAAACAAGAAACTGATTTTGTCACAGACAGAATATATAACCAAGGGACTTGATTGATTTAATATAGGATGTGCTAAGCCAGTTAGCACTCCATTAGCCAACTACTTCAAGCTATCTAAGGAGCAAGGTGCAAAGACGCAGGAGGAACGGGACTACATGGCTAAAATCCCATATGCGTCAGCTATTGGGAGTCTCATGTATGCTATGGTGAGCACGAGGCCAGACATTACTCAAGCAGTGGTAGTTGCTAGCAGGTTTATGAACAACACCGGGAAGGAACATTGGGAAGCTGTGAAGTGGATCTTTAGATACCTGGTAAGTACTAAGGATGTAGGGCTATGTTATGGTGGATCAGAAATCAAGTTACAAGGCTACGTGGATTCAGATTTGGTAGAAGATATCGACAACAGAAGAAGCGCTACAGGTTATGTTTTTTCTCTGGAGAGTGCAGCAGTCAGTTGGGTCTCTCAGTTAGAGAAAATAGTATCTATTAGTACGACAGAAGCAGAATATGTTGCAGCTACAGAAGCGTACAAGGAGATGGTGTGGATGCAAGGTTTCATGAAAGAGTTGGGTAAGAAGCAAGCAGATTGCAAGCTGTACAGTGACAGTCAAAGTGCAATACACTTGGCTAAGAATTCAACATTTCATTCAAGGACCAAGCATATTACCATCAGATATCACTTCATACGTTCGTTACTGGAAGATGGATCGATTACTCTGGAGAAGAATCATACAAGTGAGAATCCTGTGGATATGCTGACTAAGGCGATCACACGGGAGAAGCTGAAGCTTTGTTCAGCTTTGATTGGTCTCAGGCTTGAAGACAGGGAGGTGATGCACTCCGGATGTAAAAGACGAAGGTTTATGGCAATGTGTCTCCAAGTGAGAGATTGTTGAGATACGAAGCCACATCTGGGGATTGCTCGACCGGTCGTAGCCCATGCTCAACCGGTCGAGTGCCCCACTCAACAGTCGTAAGCAATCGTAGACTGGCTCGACTCAAAGTCTAGCAAGCATTAGATTTTGGGTTCCGAGGTTCTCGACCAGTAATGGCCCATGCTCAACTAGTTGAGATTACGCAGATTCGTTTCCGGATTTGATGCGGACTGCGGAAATTTGAGTCGGTTTTTGCAAGGGTGGGAAAGAAAAGTTGTTTAAACTATAAATAGGTGTCCCTAAAATTTTTCTAGGGTATGAGAAATAATTCTAAGGTGTTGGCAAATGGTTTTTTATGTACTTCCAAAGGAGATGTTAGTATATTGCATTGTAATCTTCATTTTTTCTTCATAGTGGAAGTTTGTATCCATGGTTTTTTTACCCTTGTTGGGGTTTTTCCACGTATATCTTTTCTTGTGGTTTATTTGAAATGCTTTGATTCTTTTTCGAGTTTATATTTCTTCTTGTTTCTCATTTGTGGGTGAGACTTGAGATTGGATCTCGGTTCACTGCGTTGTTGGCGTGTTGCGCAACAAGACCCACGTCTGTCTGCTATCACTGTAGCTTACAATGGTGTTGGTAGCACTGGAGCACTCCCCTTTCAGCAAAATGGCCTTGATTGGTTTTCCATCTGGGAATGCTTAATCTCCGCTGCCTTCATTTGCTCCAGCTTCTCTGTTTCCATAAATAATAACTTTCGAATTTTTGTTCTCAAGTGGAGGGCTTCGAAGAAGTTCCTGCCTAAAAAAGTGTCAGTTGCCATTGTGTTGGCAGGGTTCTTATCCAGCCTGCGTCATGGTTCTGCCCACTGCAGCGAATGACAATCAAGTTGGAAGAAGCTAACCCCCTCTTGTGCATTAGAAGAAGAGAGGAGTACTGTATGTAAACTAGAGAGGAGAGTAAGGATAGGATCCTTCCTGACAGTGTAAGCCTGTCCATTGGATGATGATGATGTAACATACACATCCTTAAAACTTGAAGAAAATTGATTCAACTTTAGTATTCCGCATTTCCATCATCCCATGATCTTTTTTGATTCTTCATTTTCTTCCCAGTTACTTGAATTCTGATTTATATCCCTTGGAGATAATTAAATCAGTTGTTGTACCCATTCAATTCACTCTAACAAGCACTGGTAACTTTCATATACAGCCCCATCTTTTCCACCAATGTGTCATGTGTATAAAGGATGGGTCACACCATGAAGATTACCTTCCATGAAAATTATGCCAATTGATTCATTATATATGGCCTGGCTGTACGTTGATTCAGACCATCCACTGGCCATTGTCTTTGACAGTGGCATGCCCAATGACTTGAATGGCTTGATTTTCTCCCTGTTTATATTCATGGTGAGAGCCACCTTGTGCATGTCTTGGATCATCATCAACATCTAAGCCTCATCCCTACTAATTGGGGTTGGCTACATCAATCATGTTCCACCATTCCACTCTATCAAGGACATGAATCCTTTTTTATGTCTTGGATGTTCTCCACAATTGACATCACAGTAAAGACACAGATGTGGACGTTCACATACAGTGCCTGTATGTGAATATGTCTCATTAAAAGAATGTTGTCCTTCGAGTTGAGATTTTCCCCTACTCCGTCCCATGGAAACTATTACACATTCGAGATCAAAGAGGCACCTAAAAATTATATTGGCCTTGTGGAAGTGGGTACTAAAAGGTTATCCACATCCTTGCATCAGAAGGCCAAGGAGTAGCTACCATGAGGAAACATTTCTGTAGGACACAAAGAAAGGATTTTGAAGCTCTTCAGGGCGCAGCTTGATGCATGTGTTTTATCCACACTGTAAGGAAATTGCATCAAAGCATCAACTCTGTTATTGGGATTCCCCTTTCACTGTCCTGATAGGGTGGGGTATATGGATTGCAGGGTAGAAAATGGAAATTAGTTCCATTTGAAAGAAACAATTCAGATGCAAGGCCACAAATACAATACCATTTTACGGTTGCACAGTTTTCATTCTGTGATGGACTGACTTCAACATAGACAGCAAACAAATATAATAGTAGAATGAAATGAGAATTTTATATATATATATATATATATATATATATATATATATATATATATATATATATATATATATATATATTGTGCTACTTGGGTTCGAGTTTGGCCGAGGATGTGTAACCACCACTGTAGTCGAAAGCATCGTTATTTTCATCCTTTTCTGGTAGAGTTTCATTATAAGGATGGGGCAGAGAACCCTTCATGGGCTCAAAGTCTGTGGCAGATGAAGACGCAGAAGTTGAGTGTGTGTTCAGCCCATCATTCTGCAGTATGGTCTCGATTTCCCTCACCACCTCGCTCATTTTTGGACGGTCTTCAGGTGATTCTTCGAGGCATTGCATGGCCAACTCCACAAACCTCCCGAAACCAATGAGATTGGTTGCATACCGAATGGAGGGATCCATTATCTCACTCAGGCCATAGTGCTCTTCATTTTTATCCATTGCCATTCGGACCTCCCGAACAATATACTTGCCCTTCTCTATGGGTTTCTTTGCAGATATAAGCTCGAGCATAACCACACCAAAGCTGTATACGTCACTCTTATCTGTTAGTTGTTGAGTCATGTAATATTCAGGATCGAGATAACCCTGCAACAAGTTGGTCATGGTGATGATAATGAATTGGTCATAGATGTATGTAGAGTTCAGAGGCACGCCTCTCTCACTCTCTCTGCATGTACTCAACGAAGAAAATTAATTCAATTTCTTTTAAACCTCTACCTAGCAACGGTTTTGTTTTGAGTTTTGAAACATAGATCCCAAGCAAGGGTTCTATGTGAGTGTGTACTCAAATACTCAATCTGGTACCCATAAAACTGAATCAAGTTCCTTGAAAACTCTAGCCGGTAAAGATTGTGTTTTGAGGTTTTAAATCTAGATCCCAAGCTAGAGTTCTATGTGAGATATAGTGAAATCCATCAGGTGAAGTCCAGAATAAGAAATTGATCCTGAAGTGTACATGCGAATTTGGATATTCTTTCTCTTCCCCAGAAAAACCAGTTTGGAGGTAAAACATTGAGAATGACATCACAGAGGAATCAGTACAGAATGACTATTTAATGTGAACTCTAAATAAAGAAGTTAAAGGTTCAACAAGTATAACAGAAAAGCTTACCATTGTGCCTTTAACAGAAGAATCAGTACAGAATGACTATTTAATGTGAACTCTAAATAAAGAAGTTAAAGGTGCAATAAGTATAACAGAAATGCTTACCATTGTGCCTTTAACTTGAGTAGAAACATGTTTCTTTCTGTTATCTGATACTAGCCTTGACAGGCCGAAGTCTGCAACCTTGGCAGTTAGATTTTCATCCAGAAGAATATTAGTAGACTTGATGTCTCTATGTATTGTGGGAGGATCGGCAAGCTCGTGAAGATAAGCTAATCCTCTTGCTGAGCCTAAAGCAATCCGAAGTCTCCTCTTCCAGTTCAGATGGATGCCACTCTTCTCTACAGTTGATAGTTGCAGCAACATGGGTGAATACCACAATTGTGAGGATAAAGGAAAGCCGCTTGATCTGAAATGTAGTTTGAGAACTTACCAGACAAGCTCTCTCTTAGTGTTCCATTTGGAACATATTCATAGATCAGCATCTGTTCTCCATTCTCAAAACAGAAACCCACAAGACTGACAAGGTTCTTGTGATGAACCCTAGAAAGCAACTCAATTTCAGTCTTGAACTCGTGTGTACCTTGCATGGATCCTTGCTGTGCTCTTTTGATTGCCACAATCTGCCCATCTAG
Source organism: Magnolia sinica (assembly GCF_029962835.1). Lineage (NCBI taxonomy): Eukaryota > Viridiplantae > Streptophyta > Magnoliopsida > Magnoliales > Magnoliaceae > Magnolia > Magnolia sinica. Next base: position 46,531,818 of record NC_080585.1, on the reverse strand, counting down.
AAGTTTAGCTCGGTAAACCTAAAGAAAAGGAGGATATTGTGCACAAGATTAGACACATGAAGAATGGATTCTGAAACTTTTGTGAACAATGACTTGCCACAAAATGGATCACCTTGCCATAACCTCCCGATCCAATCTCATTGCTTTCCGAGAAGTTGTTAGTGCCCTTTTTGAGTTCATCATAAGAAAACCATCTCGCACCTTTTAGTTGTGGTGCACCACCCCTGTCTTCGCCACTCAGACCCCAAGATACTGTGACACGGCAAACAAGCACTATTGAGAAGATTCACAATTTCCTGTGGTTGTGTGCATTTTGCACTTCATATGGTTAGTATCGGATTTTATACATTACCAGGTCTGCTTAATTCTATGTCTCTTGTAGCCCGTTTCTTTTGCCGGAAGATGTATATCACTACCCCCACGAGTACGAGAACCAGAACAGCACAACCAACAGCTATCCCGATAACTATGTTTGAACTCTTTGAAGTCCCTCCACTTCCGTCTGAAACATTTTAATTTTTCTCATTGAGTTGAGAGGAATTATTCACATTCTCTTTTGTAGAAAAGGAGGTAGCATGTACCCGGGAAAGGATATTGATTTGGCACGAAGGAGTATGGTCCAAACTCTTTGGGAAGCGTGAAACCTTGGCAGGAAAGACCGAACGTGAGCCTCTGAATCTCTGACCGGTTGAAGTATCCGGTGGATGGGAAGAGTTCCAAGTGCACCTGGAGATCGTCATTCATGTTGATGAATGGGTTCTGAAGAGATACTGAACCTGGAGTTAGGCCGAGTTCCTTCCACATGCACATTTCTAGTGACTGGAATGTGGTGCTGTTGGGCAAGACTCTGAACAAAGGTGCTCTGAAGTTCAGAGTTCCAGTGTATGGGACGGCACAATAGCAAGTCTGAGGTCTGGGCCTCTGATCGGGGGGACATGACGTGCTGCTGCAGTTTGCCAGATTGGTTGAATAGTTTGTTCGTGATGATTGCTGATGTTGGCAATACTTATCATTGGAGGGCTGAGGGGCAGTACAGAGCGGGTTCCCGACAAGTCTGCAACCATTGATTGAGAGAAAGATCTCATATAGATGAGGAACTGGTTGTAGAACATGGTATGCTTAAATCCCACATACAAAAAAGATGGTACGTGAAGATATGTTCTCACACTAGTGTTTTTTTATAGCTGGGATGCACTGGAAACTGGGCAATTTGGTTGTTTTCCAAATCCACTAGTTGGAGTTTCGGGCTGATGCTTTCACCCATATCAAAGGTGCCATTGAATGAGTTGTTCTTCAATTTCCTGTCACAAACTTACAATGACTAAATTGGCACAATTGGAATAGACTTGCCTACATCATCTATGCGGCCAAAGCACTTACACTTGCTGCAGTTGTGGAAAGCTGAACAGCTTTTGCGGGACTGGACCTTGAAGTGCTCCGTGTTCCATTGCTCTGGTCACCCATCAGCAGGAAGAGATTCTTGGGTGAGATAGGTTAGTCTGAGGAATGTGGCACATACTGAATTCCAAAACAGATACTTAAACATACAGAGTAGTAAGAGATTGTGCGGTTGAGAACCAGGTTGGAGCTTCTGATGCATCGAATGAATTGTTGCTAAGGTCCCTGAAAAAAAAAAAAAAAAAAAACCCAAGGCATTAGTTGAAGCAGCACAAGATACCATTAGAACTTTCTGGTGCATTCAATTTAATGGAGTTTCCATGCTGATCTCGTACACGAAATTAAGAGAAGTCATTCCGGTCAGGTTAGGCACTGGCCCCGTCAGATGATTGTTTGATAAATGCCTGAAAGAGATAGGAAAGGGTCATGAAGAAAGCTGACATCCATAATCATGGCGGATTGTGATGGGGCTACTGTCAGTTCCAGTTCGAAGTATAACCTGGAGTTCATTGATTATTTATTAATTTTTTGGAAAGGTTACTCACAGGTCATAGATCTTCGTGAGGTTGTTAAGGTTATCCGGGATGGAACCATTTAGTGAATTCCTATCAAGCCGACTGTTGCAAAAGCAGCAATTACAAATATAAAAGTTCAGGTAAGTAGAAGTAGAAACAGAAATCTAGCAAGAGAAGGGGACAGATGAGTATATGGTTTGAGGAACACTCACAGAACCTCAAGGGTTTGCACAAGCCCCAGTGTGGATGGGATCTCCCCAGTTAATTGATTTCCATCAAATAGTCTGCCAGCAAAAAAGCACAAGCAGTTGGTAGAAGCGGAGAATTGAGGGTGGAACATTACTTCAGTAGGTAGTGTCAAACAACCATTTACTCCAAAAGCTTAAGCTGTCAGAGTGTGGTGTATCAATGTACTTCAACACACCCCCCCCCCCCCCCCCCCCGCACGTGCGGGGTGGGAACTGTGCACGGGAACATATTGACAAGGATGGAGGGACACTCACAACATAAATAGGCCGGGCTCAATTTCCTGGTCCCTGGGCCGGACCTGATTTTCCTGACCTCCCGTGTGAGAATAATATATTAGCGAGGCATATTTGCTACTCTCGAGATTCGAACATAGGACCTTCTGCTTTGATACCATGTCAAACAACCATTTACTCTAAAAGCTTAAGCTGTCAGAGTATGGTGTATCAATGTATATCAAGGGAAATTTATCACTTCAACAGGTAGGTATTTCCTTACATGTGTATGAGCTTCATTTCGGAGCTGAAAAGCTTGTCCGGAATTTTACCTGAGAGCCTGTTCTTGTTGAAATGGCTGGCAAGTGCATAAATTGGAAAAACCATTCATTCGATAGTAAGTATATCATTTCCTTGCTTGCAAATGCTAATAAATTGACTTGTTAAATAAGACCCAGAAGGCCTTTTTTCTTTTTCTTTTCTTTAATTTAAAATAAAAAATAATAATAATAATAATAAAAACCTTTTTTGAGATGGAAGCAGGGGACTTGAAATACTCACAAGTGCCCTGCTTGGAGAAGCTGATCCAAGCCTGGGGTGGTTAAGTTTGAGACAGGGAGAGATCCAGTCAGCTGATTTTCTGACAGGTCCAGTACATAAATGTTGGAGAGCTTACCGAAAGAAGGAGGTATTTCATTAGTTAATCTGTTTAAATTCAGTGCCCTGACAAGAAGAGTCGACATAGAAAATCAGATCTATCGGAAACAGTTAATGATATGAAGGTAGAAAAGGTTCGAGTGGAACTTACAAGAACGTGAGGTTCGGTAGGTTTCCTATTTCCTCTGGGATGTTGCCAGTGAAGCTGCAGCCAGTCAGGATCCTGACAGATAAAAAGAAAAGGCGTTGAAGTTGAATTCATCTCTTTCAACTCTAATGCAATATGCATAGATACTATTCATATGCTTTCTTTCAATCTTACAGGATTTTTAATTTCTTCAACTCGCCTATTGATCGAGAGACGGATCCAGATAGGCCTGGGTTGAAAGAAAGGTCCCTGTGTTGGAGAAAGATATGTCAACAGAAAGCAATGATCATATGAGTCTGTATTAGTTAAGATGAGTAGTTGGCCGCAAAAGTACTGAAATGATAGAAAACAAACTACTTAGATCACTTCTGCCTTTACTATTTAGAGGTGCATGTTATAATTCAGATTTCATTGAAAATGATTCACCACTCAATTTGTATCATATCTGGTAAAGTGACATTCATGGATCAGAAGATCTGTTGAAAAATGGAAAGGTGTAGGAGGATTTCATGACCGTTGATGGTATCAAATTATACCCACTACTTAGATTACTTGTCCTTCTATTATTTCGAGCTGCAAGAAGTGTTGCTCAAATCTCATTTGGAATAGTCTGAAGTGTTGGGCAGATCTTATGATTTACAATTCAAATGCCATGGAAAATTATCTGCGACTCGGTTTGTACCGTATCTGATAAAAGGACACGCATGGATTGAAAGATCCGTTGGAAATTAACAAAAACCAAAAAACTAAAATTGAAATGTAGTTCTTATAGATTGGAAGGATGTGAAATCGAATTTAAAGTTCTGTGGTAGCATAATGAGATTTCTTTTCAATATTTGATGGCTTATGCTGTACACTACTATTTTAGTATTTCTATTACTTCTTTAAATAACAATTTGATTTGAAACAGACCATTAATAATTTTTGTAATTTGTTAGTTTGTGTTTTCATTTCTTTGCTGCTCTAGGGAATCAAGGGATTATCTCCAGTATTATTAGTAATAATGGTAGTAACAGTAGCACACTCAGCAAAATATGTAGAGGATAGAAAACCCAACTCACAGGGAATTCAACTCGGTGAGTTCCCCAATGTCACCATCAAGAGTACCTACAATGCCCATGCTTGCTAATTTCCTGAAAACATTGAAACGATGATCTTTCCTTATAAGGGGAAGAGGAGAAGTTACAGCAAAGAGAACAAAGCATCAATGAGTGATGGCAGATTAACAGAACAAAGACTCACAATTCAATCACCCTGCCATTGGTGCAATTGACTCCTTCCCACATTGAATCGCAAGGATCATTTGATTTATCCCAACTTGGCGGCGTGTTCTTCCATGCATTCCTTAGAGCACCTAAGGCGGCCGCTGCGTAATTTATCCATTTATTAGCTATTATCATTTTTATCATAGGACACCAGTATTTACATTCCACCCATTTGATTTTCTTAAGCCCTTTGGGTCCCAAAATGGCAAAGAAGAAGATTGGACCCCACAATCTGTTGGATCATGACCATCCATTCTTATGAACCAACAAACCAGACTGCTCAGCCCTATGGGTTTGATGTTACATGCTGCTAAATCGAACCGTACGTTCCAGATTCATAGGGCATACAGTCAGGCTCACTTGGCCCTACTGCAAATGAAATTACCTTTGTCAGTAACAAATGGCCCTCTCAGCTATATATGTATGACTTCTTTGGTTTCTTATTTGTTGTTTTTGGAAATTTTCTCTTACTTGTTAGTAGCTCAGGCATTTAAGTCTAGGAACTAGGTGAAATGCTACACATACAAGTAGTTCTGTAGAGAGTTTATGATGATATAATTGAAAGATACTAAAACAGAACTAGTGAACATATATCTCTAAAATGGTGGAGAGATTATCCACGCATCTCTCTCTTGAATGCTATGTCACAAATCTAGTGGTTGGGCGGTGGATATTGGTGTTTCTCGCCCTTCCGTAACAACTTCAAAGAAGGCCTATTGCGCAATCTCCTGGATTGACTGGTAGATGTCAATTATATTAAGATGGAGATATATCACCAACAGCCAGCGGCCCACCTAATGAATAGAATAGGATGATTTTTTTTTGTGGGTGATCTTCGTGATGGGCCTACCATTCACAAGGTACAGGTGTACCAGAAGTGTCATTATTGGTTGGAAAGATGGGGCTGCATAACAAGTTAGTATACATTCAGCTGTTTGGATATGTGAAATGCTAATATCGATGAAAGAAAAAATCTGTTTGAAAACGTACTTGGATTTACATTGAGAAGGTGAGCAAGAATTTATTATCAACCGGCAGGGAAAAAGGGTCAATTACAACAGCAACAACAAGGGAAAAAAGACCAAACGGCAAGGAAAAACCAAAAACAACAATCATAACATATTGAAGCCGGGTCATAATCTAAACTACAAGCATTACCGAAGTACTCATTTACGGCCTGTTTGATTTCCCATGATGCATGTAAATCCTGGTACATAAGTAATTATTATATTTTCACCTTGTTTGAAAATTCAAGAGTAATTTCACCTAACAAATTGATACAAAAGTGTTGACTTAAATCTATTGATCCCACCGTAATGTATATGATATATCTGCACCATCCAGCTATTTTATTAGTAACTTTTGGGTCATGAGCTGAAAAATGAGGCAATTACCACACTCAAATGGCCCACATGAAAGGAAACAGTGGCCTTAATTCGTCCACAGTTGAAAGTTATTTCTTTCACTAGCCCCACATTGAGGTCTTTTCATCATCTAACTGACGCAGGGTTGAACGTGACGAAGTCGATCACCGTCTTCATCAAGGATAACTACTCTAAATCTACGGAGCTTCTCTGGACTCCTCACAGAGACTTCTTGAATCCACGAGGAAAGAAAGCAAGAAAATAAAAATAAATTCTAATAAAATTCTAGTTTGATTAATCAATCCATAAAAACGAGTTCACAACCCTTCAAATAGGGGTACCAAGCACTATGAAAGAAATCGGAAGCAAACTAAAATTAAAACTCCTAGAAATTTGCAACTTACTATAAATAGTAAATTTACTTTTTATAGTAAGTTTCGTATATGGCTTAACCACGTTATTCTCCTAATTATTCTAAGCACTTTTCATGTTGGACACAACTCCTAAAGCCCAACAAATGAATAGTTATAATCAAACTAAATGTATCGTCTCGGAAAAAAAATTCATACAAAGGCCCGAGTTTCACCTCAGGCAAAAATCACTCAGGACCGAATCCTTTAGAAATTAGACAAAGTTAACTACATGCTAAACTAGATTAGCTATGAAATTAGCACTAATCACTTTAAATATGATCTGCAAGACCCAAAACTTGTAGAATCATTGACGCTACTTTACCCTGAAATCTAGAATCAATCTTTAAACTCGGTTGCTCTCGGGAGCACATTGAAACTCCATATCGGACTTGGACCACACGTCGAAAGTCTGATTATCCAGAAAAGCACAACTTGAGCCCGGAGCGGAGAGTGTGAGAAACACGAATATTTTTAATAAATGAACTGAAACTTAAGTGAATTGAATTGGTTCGCTTGCAAGCCAAATCTAAAGATTCAGACCATCGGAATCTGATCCAATTATACCCTTGGATCAGGGAAAATTTCCAACACAGGTCAGTGTGCTTGTGACCCTGATCGATTACCGGTGACCGTTGAACTGAAACTGGTTCGCCACGGTCAATCTGCAAACCCAATCGGACCGAAAACTTTGCTTGACCTAGATCCATGGTTAGGGAGCTTAAGTCCGACCACGTTCAGCAAAGGGGCCTCCAGAAGTGCTCTGTTGGATCAGAACAGACACTATTTGGCTGTAACCTAAGTATACCTTGGCCCTGGGGCCATTCCCATCACTTCTGAGCACATATAAGGGTCTTAAACCCACCTCTCTCTCTCCCATACGAATTTCTAAACCCTAGGAAGAAGAGAGCGAGAGAGAGAAAAAGAGAAGGAAAGAGAGAGAAAGTGAGAGAGAAAGTGGGAGATCGTTCTTGGAATTCAATCCCACTGCTCCACGTACCTAACTGCCGTTTCTGTATCGCTATTCCAGCGATTCCGACACTGTTCTTAGGTAAGAAAAGCTTAACCCTAATCTGTTTTAGGGTTTCAAATAGTGTAAGTGATGAAATAGCTAATCTATTTCATACTGTAGGCTGCCATTGTGTCGTAGACAAAGACTCAGTATATAAACTTAGTTCAATACTTGTTTAGCGGCAAAAGGTGCAGACTATAAACATTTAGGTTATGGTTTTCAAGACTTTTAATGTCGGTTAATGATTTATAACTGATTTGGGTGTCATTTCACATGCTAAATGCGATGTTTCCTTCACTTTACAGATATATATGAACTATGTTGAATATACTGTATCCAATGTGTTAGTTGAAACAATTGCATGCATATAGAATTTGGATTCGTGCTTGACATGATTATCCGTCGTGGATATAGGGTTGTTGTACGTGTGACAACACCTTGGCGAAAAGACTTGTCTTAGTACATGTTATGGCCAACATACGTCATGTATGTTATAGTGTGTAGTCTAAGTGTTTGTTGAAATGACTGTATGAATATGGATTTATGATTTGTGCCTACCATGTGTATTGAATGTAAGAACATGATTGATGTGTATTAAACAACTCCTCGGTGAAAGGATTTGCCCTATTGTATGTTGAAATCAACATACGTCATGTATGTTGGAATGTGTAGCCTAAGTATTTGATAAAATGCTTGAATATGAAGATGCTTGTTTAAATGCATGCAATGTGGGTGTTGAGAAAAGATTCTCAATTCCTTTAACTATGGTTATAGCATCCTTTATATAACCTGTCACGCCCCAAACTCAAAAACCAGGCTCACAAAATTTTCGATCGTCGAATTCGGTGCCGACAACCTCCGTAGAACCCCATTCTCGGCTCCCAGCGCCCATTCGCCAGGTTCCGATTCTGGGATGCTACGAGGAGGATTTTTAACATCAGTTTGATTCGTAATAAGCATAACCCACAACAACAACCAAAAACTCCATCACATTTCCACTATGATAAAAAACTTTACAAGTACAATAAGCATAAAGGGAAATACAATGATGATGAACAAAAACTCCAAAATGATCTGCCACGTGCCCAAGCCTCAATGCTATTGCGATCCAACGTCACCTACACACAACGGTCGTGCATAAGCTTATAGAAAGCTTAGAGGGTGGTGAAAGTGTGTGCTCAAGGTGGTAATGCAATTATGCAGTATCAGAGTAATGCGGAATATGCTGATGAAAGCCAAGAATACCATATCCGTACCTAAGCCATGCGGTGCAAAGCATGAATGATGTCGGCCATATCAAGGCCATGCAATGCGAAATGCAACTCAAGCATACAAAACCTCATTTAAGTCCACATATCAATACAACAAAAAATTTGGAATATCACCGGGGTCTAATACACTCCAAGCCAGATTGCCGCCCCATCGCGCGTAATAAGGTGAGTGGAAAAGACCTCATTATCTGCCTGCCAATATCAGGCTCGGCTCGTCAATAACGGACCCATTCCTCGAGCTGGTCAGACTCAGCCTAGCATTGCCCCCTACTCTAGGGCGGGTAAGGCCGCACCCCCTTCTAACTGACTACGACACAGTGAAAAGCGCAATCGTCTGGTAATCGGCACTCGACGCTCATGCACCCACTCGGTCTAGACGTTGGAGCAACCTCTTGGTACCATAAGGGTTTAGGGACTTTCACCCAGGGATATCTATAGCACCTCATGTAGAACAAGATTTCCGGTATCCAATCCTGCCAACCACGATACGCCTGTGGAGGCTACGGCTCTGATGTCGCTAGAGCTTACAGTACCATATCACACAATGTGAATGCATGAATCACACTATCCAATCATGCAGCAATTCTGCGCATATCGTGCGCTCATGCAGGGCAGCACCGCCTATCCGGGAGCCCATAAACAATCTACCCGAGGGCATATGCTATGATCAGTCACTCCTCATATCAAGCATACATATGATGCGTATGATCGTGAATCATGGGACTATACTAAGCAGGTTTTATGGTAAAGGATGCAGTTCATAACGAAGATGGGCTTAGACGGCCTACACATTACATGCACAGGCCTATAATGAGCCCTAGGGAGAGTCATAATGTGGACATTTAACCAACACTATACTTGCAACGTGGACGTCAAACCAACATTACTCCCAAGGCATAGCCCGTCGTAAACATCATTGCATAAACCATGTTGGGATCACACATTGCAATAGGCCTTAGGTATATTCCATTGGGCCTTCAATATATCAAATGGGCCGTATCACATGGGCCTTACATTCATCAAATGGGCTGCATTAATGAGCCTCACCAACGGGCCTTATGTACATTGCAATGGGCCATAGCCCATGGGCCTTAAAATACATCACAATGAGCCTAATCACATGGGCCTTATGTGTATCAAATGGACCACACCAATTGGGCCCCGTATGTACATCAAATGGGCCTCAACCCATAGGCCCCAATACATCTTGATGGGCCTTAACCCATGGGCCCCTAACACATCAAATGGGCCTCGACTCATGGGCCTTACATACATATCAAAGTGGGCCTCAACCATGGGCCACAAGTAAACTGAGATGGGCCTCCCACCACTAGTATATTATATATAATATAATATATAATTTTTATATATAGTACATATAATATTATACATAATATAATATTATATATATATATATACACGCACGTACACACCCACACATGCATGCACATGAACACACCCACCATCCCCTGGACAGTGGGGATAAAAACACAAATAGCACAGTGGGCTCCACCGTCTAGGCGAACGGTGGAAATGAAACACATTTATCGCTGTGGGCCCCACGTGGAGCCCACCATAATGTTTATACACCATCCAACCCGTTGATAAGGTCACGCGGGCCTGAGTGAAAGGAAAAACACAAATTTCATCTTGGTCCAAAACTTCTGTGGCCCACAAAATAGTTTCAATGGCAGAAATTCAATACCACTTTTTCCTGCAGTGTGGGCCACCTGAGCTGCCGATGAGGCTGAAATTTGGAGGGGGCCCACTGCTGGGAGTGGCCCACCTCATGAACGGGTTGGATGACAAATAGACATCAGGGTGGGGCCCACGGCTAGAGCCGTGGGTTGCTACCCATCCGCCCGTCCGCCCGGGCGCTGGTGCGCAGGCAGTGCCTGCTGCCTTTCTAACAACAGCAGCAATTGCTGCTTATGAGTTTTATTATTATTATTATTATTATTGAATTTCTGAGGTTTTTCCTCAGTGGGGCCCGTATCAGATGAATCCGACCCAACCGTCAGGTCTCATGGCTTAATACAAACTAAACGAGCCCAATATCGAATATACTTTGGTGAATAGAAGCAATAGGCGATTTTTCAAAGGTAACCACCACGGTTTCCTATGCTATGGCCCACCAGATGCTCAGATCAACTTCATTTTTTGGCTAAACGCCTAAAATGATCCAGGGAATGAGATGGACGGCATGGTTCGGATTAATGGATTAGTGGTGGGGCCTGTGTGAGCGGTCCACTTCAAGTTCTAAATCAAAGTGATATTTATTATTATTTTTAATTACAGCGTCCAGCGTCAGGGACGTTGGACGGTGTAGGCACATACATATCTAAGGTGGGCCGTGCTCAAGTGGGCCACCACATGCTTAAGTGGTGTGGTACAATACATATAAGGTGGGCTCCACTTGAAGATGGTTTGGATAAAATACATATTCTAGGGTGGGGTCTATCCAAGTGGGCCATACAACCATGTTATGATAACATAGAAAAAAAAGAAATAGAGAGGGAGAGAGAGAGATAGAGAGTGAGACACGCATGATGGAGGAACCCCGACACTATGGGCCCTCCCTTCCATGATCTACAACATAAATCAAGTGGGTCCCATTTCATGTGGGCCCATTAAATCGAAATCCAATGGTGGAGATCCCTTCTCTACTAAAATAGACGGTCTAAATGACCCTAAGCATGCAAGGGAAATAAACATCATGATGGGGTCCATGGAGAATGACCCCATCATGGAATGATCATGATGATCCAAAACTCGGTAAGACCGAGGTCGAATCCACAGGGACTGATACCTGTACGTTATCTGAAACCAAGTAGAACTAGAACTAGACTAAGATGTGATCTAACCAAATAGAATTTTAAGGAATAATTGTGAAATAATTATCTAAAACTTAAAGAATTCAGAAAAGGGAAACTAGGGATTCAGAGGATCCACTTGTAGGGATCAGGGAGATCTTTTGCCTGCATCAGGAATCATGGAAATTAAATTGAATTTCCTCTGATATAACTTTAAAGGGATGAAAGGTATTTGAATCAGAATAGATTCCATCATCAAACCATGCCCAGGAGACAGAGCAAATAACAGAATTAAACTAATCACCAACCAATCAGATGATTATGAAGGTTAGGAAGGGTACCGACATCCAACCATGCCCAGGAGACGATGGCGAA